>NC_056745.1:181915429-181965429 GCF_019279795.1 Protopterus annectens | reverse complement strand
GTTGGGGTAAGAAGATGACTGTGTGTTAGGTATGGCAAGATTTGCTGACAAATGCACTTTTCAAGGATTTCAGAAAGAGGTGAGAGAATAGCTGTAGGACGGAAGTTAGTAGTGTCTGTGTTACTGCCACCTTTGTGGAGAGGGGTGACAAAAGCTTTCTTCCAGAGTGAGGGGACATAAACTTCATGGATGTACCTGTTGATAAGAATGGAAATGGGAAGGGCAATGCTGTCTGCAGCCATCTTAAAGAAGGATGAAGGCAGATTATCAGGAGCGTAGGAGCAATGCTTTACATGAAGGAGGAGTTTTTATGCTCTTGTTGGGGATAGGTGTAAGACAAAAAAGATGGAACGTTACAGGGAAAATCAATGGATAGGGGACTAAGAGTGGGAGAGAAGATGGGAAAGTTTGGCTATGCAGTCAACAAAAAAGGTGTTGAAATTAGATGCAATTTCATGTTTTGGGGAGTTTGGGTTAGGGCATGGATTGTCATTTCTACCAGGGTTTAGCAGGGAGGAAATGCAATTCCAGAACTTTTTGGGGTTAGAGTTATGTTCTGATTGGAGTTTGGAGTAATAAGTCTTACAGTCTTTAATTATTAGTTTCTTCACTGAGTTGCGAGGTTGTTTGAATTCAATTAGAGAGTTTGTTAACTTATTTTTTTGGTATTGCTTCCAACATTTGTCTCTGAGGTGCGTTAGTTTTCTGTTTCATTAGATAGCCAGGGAACAGTTTTGACTTTAATTCTTTTTGTCCTAAGAGGGGCTAGTTGTTTAGTAAGTCTAGGAAAACTTTGTTGAAGTAATTAGTTGCACTGTCCAGAGGCAGAGTCTTTAAGGGGGCCCAGTTCATTTTTTCAGACAGTTTGTGAACGTCTATTGATTGAAGTTGGTGAGATTACGAGTTTGAATGTATTGTATTGATGTTGTATTTGTACAGAAGAGGCACAGCAGTGGGCATAGGCTGGTAGGTGGTTGCTAAGGGGATCAGGTATAATTCCATTGTTTGAGATTAGGTTGGGATGAGTTGCTAAGATCCAATCTAGTATAGTGCCAGAGGAGTTGTCTTTACTGGGTCTGTTAAGGTAGTTTATTAGCTGGGAGAAGTTAAAGAGATTAATTGTTTGGCTGGGAAATTGTGAGGAGATGGTGGCCCAGCTGATGTTTACACCTCCAAGGATGAATGTTTCCTTTTTGATGTTGGAGGAGAACCATGACAGAATGTCTTCAAGGATGGGGATGTTATCACCAGGAGAAAAGTAGATGGCAGCTATACAAAAATATTTATGTTTGTTGATTTAATAATAAGGTTATCAGTCCATTAGGTGAACATTTTAATAGGATACATCAAGGAGATTTTAGTAGTTTACAAGTGTCAGTTTTTGGAACAAATTAAGCCAGAATTTTTAAGTGAGGATACAGTAAAATATTTCTTAAGAAAGAAGGAATCCATTTTTATACTGAAATATAATACACTACAACCAAAAGGACTGAATAAGGAGTGCAACTTGAAAAGTTTTATTTGAATGCATGTGTCTTTAAATTATACAATTTTTTACAAGTTAATTGAATGTATTATTGAATAAGTGTTTGGTTAATTAATTAACAGTTATTTTTTTATATAAAAGCAATTCATTTTTAGATGCATTTACTCTGTAAAGGCTGTGTTTTAGCTGAGGCATTAAGAGAGGATTATTTTGCTGCTACAAGATTTATCTGCTGTTCGAATAAAATAAATTGTATGAGAGGTTCAGTTCCTGGTCTTTAGTGGTACATTTCTTCTTTCTTTTGAGAGTGGTTTAAATAATTTTATGACCAGTGAATCCTTTACCTCCCCGCCCCGTATCTTCCACAAAACGGGCATGGATTTTTCACAGATCAATGGAGAATCGAGTACACAACAGGAGCCCAGGACTATCAGTAATGTGGAGAAGGATAATGTGGGTCCTTCGACTAATAATGGACTAGATATGCCATTGAATGTGTTTAGAAAATGGGAAGAAGGTAGACATTGTATAACGTCTAACCCGTTTGCTGCAGTGGGTAAGAGAACGGAACTGTCTTCTTTGCCGGCAGTACAAGAACTGTGTACTCAAATAGAGAAATTGATACTTAAAGAGACTGCAGTATTTTATAATTTACACAGCCTACAAAGATATCAGGAGCTCAAAATAACACCTCATAGGCTCTGGACTGCTAAGAGTCCATCCACTCCAGTTGACCTGTCTGAGGAGCAGGAACGTGTGTTTCACGACAGGTGGACAGCGAGTGCTCATCGACCCAGCAGTGAGTGGGTTACAATACTGATTGAGAGCGATACACTTAAAAGGAATAAACTCAAGGAGGAAACTAGGAAGTTGTGTGCAGATGTGGTAAAGGAGAGATCCAATTCTGCCTTGGAATTGTTCCTAGGCAATATGAATGATCGTCTGTCTTCCTATGAGAAGGAGTTAATCAACAGAAAGAAAAGCAAACTACAAAGGGACTTACGTGACTATGATCAGAAGAAGACGTTTCTGTTAACAACCAATCAACAGCCTAAATGCCACCGGGTGAGGTTTCAAAAAGAACAGGAAGTGCGGCCTCAGCATACTAACAACTTTTTTCATGAGAAAATGTGGTATCTTGCATGGAAGAGGGAGATTTAGAGGATGAGCAATTTCCAGGGCTGCTGAGACCAAACAACGAGGAGACTTTTCGCAGAACATTTCGGGACTCCACAAGGCCAAGGAATAGTACCAAGAAATGTTCTTGGTATGGACAGGATACTAATACGGACCAGGGATACGGGCCTTATACCAAACGTAGCAAGTGGACATATTGACAAGGTATTTCGAGCTACATCTAAACATGAGACATGTTGTCAATTTGTCTGGTTATCTTTTTGATGATGTGGAAATGTCTATATTGCAGAGGAGTTTAAAATGTATCCCCTCGGTCTTAGCCAGGCTTTATGAGGTAAAATGGGACTTGTTTAAATTGGTACATAAGATGTATATGATGGAATATTTTCATGTTATAAACAATGTAAACCATATGTTAGCGAAACTGTGTCTTCAAGTGAAGATAACTATTATTCATGTGATTCAGATGCAGAAATCAATGCTTATAGTAGATTAGACACCACTAAAATAACATCTAAAAATAAATTTATGCCACCATTTAAAAATGAAAGCATTCAGCAGTTCTATCATGCATTCAGTTTTGTGTCGGAGAAGGAAATGTGTGAATTTAATAAGGAAATGAAAATATTCAATCTGTCTAAATGAATGGATTAAATTAAAATCATTGAGTAAAAATGATCAAATAGTGTTTTAACCCTCTGATAAAGGGGGGGGGGGGGATTAATAGTAATGAACTCTATTGGCTATTATAATGTGTGTATGGAACATCTGAATAATGAACGAGTTTACCACACAGTGAATTTGGATGCTTACAAACAGACCAAAAGAGAGTATGAAATTTTATTACATAAAGGAGTTTGTTTAAATTATTTGACAACATCAGATGTTGCTAATACATTTTCCAGCAAAGATAGTACTATGGCTAAGTTTTTTTGTGTTCCAAAAATACACAAGAGCTTTCTGTTGAAGGAAGTAATTAAGTTACCATCCTATATTAAGGACTCCTTTGATTTCCTAAAAAAAATGGGGGAATCAAATGGGAGAAAGAAATTTATTTTTTGGTATTGGATGTTACAAGCCTTTATACAAGTATACAACATGTATATGGTATGGAAGCATTAGATTATTTTTTTGGGAGATAGTCCCAGAAATCAACACATAAAGGAAGTAGTATATTTTTACTTGACAAACAACATTTTTGAATTTGATGGAAACCTATATAAACAGATGCAGGGTACAGCCATAGGGGTGGCTTTCACCCCCATGTATGCAAATCTCTTTGAGTTTACTCATATATATATAGAAGTACCTCTTACAGGAATCATGTTAAGAAATCTTTTAGGTTTATAAACAACATATTTATTTGTCAAGGAGATGAAATGAAGTACAATCATTTATTAAATTTTGAACGAACGTAAACATCAAATCAAATATGATGGTTTACAGGAAGGAGAAATAGTGAATTATTTGGATGTTACCCTGGAAGGCCTGAGGAATGGTAAGATCAAGACAAAAATATATACGAAGTTTGAACAGCCTAACTACATGCTACACGCATCAAGCTGTCACCCTGAACATACTTTGGTATCTATTCCTTATGGAGAAATCTTGAGAATAAACAGATTATGCAGTGATAGATAAGAGTCTGAAAACAATAACTATCTTCCTAAATAGGAGATATGAAGAGAGCCTAGTTTTGGATAGTTATAATAGAATATTTGGAGACAGAAAAAAAGACAGAGGTAGAAGACAAGGTGTTATAAATGAGGAAGTACAAAAGGATTATGCCCCTGATAAGAGTATATTTTATGTTTCTAAATACACAATATTTTCGACTAAGCTGGACAAATTATTAAGAGACTATTGCAACATAGTGAAGAGGGAAGTTGCTTCCCTTAAAGAGATAAAGTTAAGATTCTCCTATCAAAGGGGATGTAACTTGAAAGATTTTTTGGTCCATGGTACTTACAGAAGACCTGTGGAAAATATAGAAAAATAATTGGTTCATAGGGGCACTATTCCTTGTGGAAATTGCATAATATCTCAGCATGTAGTGGTAACTTTTGATAGAATAGATGGTAGGAAGTTTCAGACACAGGGTTGTTTCACCTGTAAGAGTGTTGGTATTATTTATGCCATTAAGTGTCCCTGCGGACGTTTTTATATAGGAGAAAGTAAGAGAAGTTTCGGGGAGAGAGTAAAGGAACATGTTAGGGACATCAAAAATAATAAGGTTATTAGTCCATTAGGTGAACATTTTGATAGGATAGATCAAGGAGATTTTAGTAGTTTGCAAGTGTCAGTTTTGGAACAAATTAAGCCAGAATTTTTAAGTGAGGATACAGTAAAATATTTCTTAAGAAAGAAGGAATCAATTTTTATACTGAAATAAAATACACTACAACCAAAAGGATTGAATAATGAGTGCAACTGGAAACATTTTATTTGAATGCACGTGTCTTTAAATTATACAAATTTTTACAAGTTAATTGAATGTATTATTGAATAAGTATTTGGTTAATTAATTAACAGTTATTTTTTATATAAAAGCAATTCATTTTTAGATGCATTTACTCTGTAAAGTGTGTGTTTTAGCTGAGGCGCTAAGAAAGGATTATTTTGCTGCTACAAGATTTATCTGCTGTTCGAATAAAAGAAATTGTGTGGGAGGTTCGGTTCCTGGTCTTTAGTCGTACATTTCTTCTTTGTTTTGAGAGTGGTTTAAATAAATATTTATGTTTGTTGATTTTTAGGAAGGCTATGGATAGCTCAGCAGGATAGAATTTATGAATGGGGTTAGTGTATGGCATGACTGTTGGAGAAGAGGAGTAAATTATGGCTACTTTCTTATTAGGGCTGTCATTCCGTATGATTTGGTGGTCAGGGGGAAGAATTTCAATATCTTTGATATGAGGTTTGAGCTAGGTTTCTGAGACAGTTAATATGTTGAGATGGTGACACTGAAAATTGAATATAAACTTTTCTAATTTTTTTTATTATTTTGGATTTGTCTTCCTAGAGCAAGCCATGGTGGTACAACGGCAGCATTGTTGCCTCACAACAAGAGGTTCTCCTGTTCGATTCTCGGCTGGAGTGCCTTCGGTGTGGAATCTGCATGTCCTCCTCGTGGTTGACTGGCCTCCGAAAGATATGCATAAATGGGTGTGCCTTCGCTGAAGGTTGGGTGTCAGGCTGGCAACTTGGCACCATAAAAATCAACTGCCAGTCATTAGCGGACCGGAGAGTTCCGCTGTGGTGACCCCTAACCACCTAAAAGCCGAAAAGACAAACATTTTTGAGTTGTTTCCTTGGAATATAACGGAAAGTGTGATCTCCCAGCAGCATATAAATAAGTAAAATATTTCAAAATGGAACATTTTAGAAAACTCAAGAACAAAGAAATATTGGTATCCCACTTCTGTAATGAGTGAATGGCATTTCCATTTTTTTACTTCAAAAGAATTGTTTTTGAAAACTACGTTTCTTCTTATACTAGCTGTGCCATCGTACAATGACAGTATTCTACGGTATAGACAGTGGGTCATGGCAGGATTTACTACCCCACAGCCAAAGTATTTGGTCCGAAAGGCTTCCTCCTAAAGATCACACCTTACCAGTTATGAATAAATCTCATTACAATCTACCTCCCTGCCATGGCTCATTGGTTAATTATATAATGGCGGGTGGGATTAAGTTTTCCTGAGGTAACCAAGCACAAATACTGAATAATAATGCCAACAGGGTTGACATCCTGCTGTAATTCATCATGTTCTGATGTCTAATGGATTGTTCAATGGCACAGTATGAGTCAACAGTCAACACTTGCCTCCTCAGTAAACTGACATTTCAAAAATGTAGCAAGTGATTAGCTTCTACTTTTAAAAATTAAAAGTATAACAAATGTAAATTTGTTGAAACAATCATCTGTGGAAGTCCTTAGTTGTTTGCATAGCTCAGACAAAACTGGTGCATAACCTTCACCAGCCTTTCTGTAGCTCCTGCAGATTCTTTGTGAAAACACGTATAAATTGTGTGCACTAACCCAAGGTTGTACTTCCATCTTGGACACATTACACCAACACGAGTCTGCACTTCCATGCTCAGTCTGTGCACTACCATGAGTCTGCACTTCCATGCTCAGAGTCTGTGCACTATTATGAGTCTGCACTTCATGCTCAGAGTCTGTGCACTAATATGAGTCTGCACTTCCATGCTCAGAGTCTGTGCACTAACATGAGTCTGCACTTAAATGCTCTATCTGTGCACTAACATGAGTCTGCACTTCCATGCTCAGAGTCTGTGCACTATTATGAGTCTGCACTTCCATGCTCAGAGTCTGTGCACTAATATGAGTCTGCACTTCCATGCTCAGAGTCTGTGCACTAACATGAGTCTGCACTTACATGCTCAATCTGTGCACTAACATGAGTCTGCACTTCCATGCTCAGAGTCTGTGCACTAATATGAATCTGCACTTCCATGCTCAGAGTCTGTGCACTAATGTGAATCTGCACTTTCATGCAAAGGGTCTGTGCACTAGCATGAATCTGCACTTCCTTGCTCAGTCTGTGCACTAACATGAGTCTACACTTACATGCTCAATCTGTGCAATAACATGAGTCTGCACATCCATGCTCAGAGTCTGTGCACTATTATGAGTCTGCACTTCCATGCTCAGAGTCTGTGCACTAATATGAGTCTGCACTTCCATGCTCAGAGTCTGTGCACTAACATGAGTCTGCACTTACATGCTCAATCTGTGCACTAACATGAGTCTGCACTTCCATGCTCAGAGTCTGTGCACTAATATGAATCTGCACTTCCATGCTCAGAGTCTGTGCACTAATGTGAATCTGCACTTTCATGCAAAGGGTCTGTGCACTAGCATGAATCTGCACTTCCTTGCTCAGTCTGTGCACTAACATGAGTCTACACTTACATGCTCAATCTGTGCAATAACATGAGTCTGCACATCCATGCTCAGAGTCTGTGCACTAATATGAATCTGCACTTCCATGCAAAGAGTCTGTGCACTAACATGAATCTGCACTTCCATGCTCAGTCTGTGCACTAACATGAGTCTGCACTTCCATGCTCAGAATCTGTGAACTAATGAGTCTGCACTTCCATGCTCAGAGTCTGTGCACTAACATGAATCTGCACTTCCATGCTCAGTCTGTGCACTAACATGAGTCTGCACTTCCATGCTCAGAGTCTGTGCACTAATATGAGTCTGCACTTCCTTGCTCAGAGTCTGTGCACTAACATGAATCTGCATTTCTATGCTCAGAGTTTGTGCACTAACATGAGACTACACTTCCATGCTCCGAGTCCATGCACTAACATGAGTCTGCACTTCCTTGCTCCGTTTGTGCACTAACATGAGTCTGCACTTGCATGCTCAGTCTGTGCACTAACATGTGTCTGCACTTCCATGCTCAGAGTTTGTGCACTAATATGAGTCTGCATTTCCATGCTCAGAGTCTGTGCACTAACATGAGACTACATTTCCATGTTCAGAGTCCGTGCACTAACATGAGTTTGCATTTCCATGGTCAGAGTCTGCGCACTAACATGAGACTACACTTCCATGCTCAGAGTTTGTGCACTAACATGAGTCTGCACTTCCTTGCTCAGTTTGTGCACTAACATGAGTCTGCACTTACATGCTCAGTCTGTGCAATAACATGAGTCTGCACTTCCATGCTCAGAGGCTCTGCACTAATATGAGTCTGCACTTCCATGCTCAGAGTCTGTGCACTAACATCAGTATGCACTTCCATGCTCAAAGTTTGTGCACTAATATGAGTCTGCACTTCCATGCTCAGTGTCTGTGCACTAACATGAGTCTGCACTTCCATGCCCTGTCTGTGCACTAACATGAATCTGCACTTCCATGCTCAGTTTGTGCACTAACATGAGTCTGCATTTCCATGCTCAGAGTCTGTGCGCTAACATGAGTCTACACTTCCATGCTCAGAGTCCATGTACTAACTTGAGTCTGCACTTCCATGCTCAGTCTGTGCACTAACATGAGTCTGCACTTTCATGCTCAGTCTGTGCACTAACATGAGTTTGGACTTTCATGCTCAGAGTCTGTGCACTAATATGAGTCTGCACTTCCATGCTCAGTCTGTGCACTAACATGAGTCTGCATTTACATGCTCAGTCTGTGCACTAACATGAGTCTGCACTTTCATGCTCAGTCTGTGCACTAACATGAGTCTGCACTTCCATGCTCGGTCTGTGCACTAACATGAGTCTGCATTTACATGCTCAGTCTGTGCACTAACATGAGTCTGCACTTTCATGCTCAGTCTGTGCACTAACATGAGTCTGCATTTACATGCTCAGTCTGTGCACTAACATGAGTCTGCACTTTCATGCTCAGTCTGTGCACTAACATGAGTCTGCACTTCCATGCTCGGTCTGTGCACTAACATGAGTCTGCACTTTCATATTCAGTCTGTGTACTAACATGAGTCTGCACTTCCATGCTTAGAGTCTGTGCACTAACATCAATCTGCATTTCCATACTCAGTCTGTGCACTAACATGAGTTTGCACTTCCATGTTCAGAGTCTGTGCACTAAGATGAGTCTGCACGTCCATGCTCAGTATCTGTGCACTAACACGTCTGCACTTCTGTATTATTTCTTTTTGCTTTCTTCCTAACAGATTTGTCTAATGACTCTTTGACCAGTGAATTGCATAAATGTTTTTATGTAATTCAGTGCTCTATGTATAACTTAATTTGCAAACTTTCTTTACTGTTTTGATGGTGGTTCTCTACTAGTCCTTTGCAAATGTCATAATTTGATCTAAGGTTATCTTTGTAGGACTGCTGCAATGTGTTTGGAATGTCTTGGGTAGTCTCCGTGTTTCATGCATGACAAAGCAGACAATTTTGCCTCATGCACATTTTTGTTAAATGGGTGGATGTTGGCAGGGTACAAATCATCTCTGGACTCTCTCACTTCATAATTCCTATGATCCCTTTCTAGTCTTTTCTAACACTTGATGATCAAGTTGACTTATATCCTTTCCTGTATCAGTTCTAAAAACTGTTTTGTTTTTACAAAGGCAGTGTAATACAGTCATACCTTGATGAACCTTGCAAAGGTGCTTTGGTTTATCTAGTACTGCTGAATTTGTATCTCTACATTCTCTTCTTGTCCATTATACTAAATCTGCCAGTCCCTGCCATTTTCAAAAATAACATTCTGACGCAGACATTTTCTGTGTCCTTCTTGTGTTGAGATGGAATGTGAACTTTCATAACAGTGGTGCAACCATTTGTGAATTTCTTCTTCCTCTGGATATCTTCACTGCCGTTACTGTACAGAACCTGTAATTATCATTATTATTTATTCACTATCGCTTTACCGGGTAGGTGGACTGGTCTCGTGATCCTTTTCAGCCTCAACCCAAGCTCAAAGAGCAGCAAATACATTATGGTCTTTCAATCAACAGTATTGTATACAAAATGAGGACAGCAAAATTCAGAACATAGTAAAATTTAATGCATATAGAGCAACATTAAAAAATCCAGATAGAGTATATTGCAAAAAAAAAAAAATGTATACAAAATGCAAGCTGCGATGTCCATAAACTAAAAAGCAGTCATACATATAATAAATAAACACCTGTATACATCTGAAATATTTGTGCGTAATATGATACATTAAAAGTGTTGTATTCATGGTACAGGATGATAAGCTACCTAACAATTGCCATGGTAACAGTTGCAGGTAGATTCAGTAAAGCGATACTCTTTAATTGCATCTATGAAGCTTTTAATTGATTCTAGATTTTTAATGTCTGTAGCCAAGTGGTTCCAGGTAAAAGGTCCCAGTCTAGAGAAGGCCGTCTCACATCATTAATTATGGTGGCATTATTCATTGTTAAGGGTTTGTACTTGGTAGATGAAAAGTCATTTAGTGTCACTGTTAAGCATTTTATTTCTTTCCAAAACTGATTGGGTCAAGACCAGTTTGGCTCCTGTTTCACTGTAAGGTACAGGGCTTTTGCAGTATTTGCTGTTATTTTTATTTCTTTCCTTAAACTCTGAAAAGTTTGGTGTATTGTCAGGGTTCCTTTTCCATTTCTTCCAGGCTGAATCTCTTGCTTTAATTTAGTTTTTAATATCCATTGAAAGTTATGAGCAATACTGTGATCTAAGCCTTCTGTTTGTAAGGGCGTACAGTGTATCCTGAATTGTGGTCAGTTTTATGTTGAAAAATTGTAAAGCAAAGGTGGGTTAAGACATGACATACAGGAGAGTCTGATGGATAGCGCTGAGTAGGTTGTTGATATTTGCTAACTAAGATTCCTTCAGTTATTTGAGGTTGTTTGTTATTATGTTATGAATGACCAAATGGATTCAGTGGGTTAGTGGTAACTCAGAGCATTGAAGAGTATTACATTGTGAAGGCACCTATTTTGAATGTTGGCTATTATTAGGCCAAGTGTGAAGCTAGAGAAAGTTCTTGTATTGGTTCAAGTAGGAGCTTGTATTATTTGGGCCAGAATAAACTGCTGCAACAGCTACATTTATTTGATTTAGTTAGACAATCTGTAATGTGCCAGTAAAAATAGATCATCCCTTTGTTTATCCACATTTGAATTCAGCAGTGGAACGGAACAAAGTCACCATCTGGATAGTGCTATTCTGCTTGTTTGTGCAGCGCAGTTTGCGCACTTACTGCTGCTTTCTGCCATTCGCTCGTGAAGCTTAACTTTGCTGCTCTTTGTGGATTCTTAGATGCCAATAAGTGTGTGTGTGTGTGTGTGTGTGTGTGTGTGTGTGTGTGTGTGTGTGTGTGTGTGTGTGTGTGTGTGTGCGTATGTGTTGTGGTTTAGCGAATTAGACAATGTATACCGCTGTCTGAGTTTGGCTGTCAGTCTGGTCTTCTTTAGACTAGCTCTGCTACTTCATTTTCCTCTCACATCTTTGTCTGCCTTCACACACAAGTGCCCCCCATCCCCTCGTAGCTCTCAACCTTCTTCAAATTTGATTTGATACTCTTAAACTCCTTTATTGGCAGTCTTCCTTATCCCATATAGATGCACATGGCTCTGCTTACTTTCATAGATTCATAGACTGTTACTAGGCTAATGACCCAGGGGGTCTGCTTTCTAAGTCCAGCCAAGTTCTCCTGAAAGAATAATGATGTCCTGTATCCAAATAGGACATTGAGGGCCAGCATTTATAAGCTACCTCTGTCCATAAGGGACATGGGTGCCAGGTCTAGTGTAAATTTCCTATTCCCCATCCACTGGTCTAGGTTGCACTTAAATTGATTAATAGAAGAAGTCAGCTTCACGTGGATGTTAAGCCTGTTCCAAAGGAGAGGCATTTTCTGGGACACATATCTGCCTCTCCAGCATGTTTCTACCTCGCTTAATATTTCTTCTGTCCCTAATGAAGTTGTTTCTCTCCATTAAGTTCCCTCCTGTCAGTTTCTGGCACCTGCAATTATGGAATGTCTCATTTTCCAAAAAGAAAAAACAATCCAAATTTGTACGACACTTTCTATCTTATTCCAGCTTCACAAAATGGCTTTTGAGCTGGAACTGGCAGCCCTATTCACTTTAATAGAACATGCATATTCCAGTCCAAACTTGGCAAACATTGCTGAAACGTTATTTTTAGACCTTAGTAAAGTATGTGGCACAGTTTACCATTAAACCTCTTTGAACTATCAGTTCTCGGGTTCACACCCAAGAAACTAAACTGTGGGTTTGAATTGGTTTGAAGAATATTTGTTTAGGAAGGGCTTATTACAAAATGACATCAAGTTATATGTAGAAATGAAGAAATTAGTATTGATTAACAATTACAACTTTTTTGATGAACAAATATTTCTAGAACAAAGAGGTGTAGAAATGGGGGCAGCATGTGGCCCCTATACGCTAATATTGTTATGTGTGAATGGGAACATAAGTTTTTGTTTGAGCATGCTCTTTTCCAGAATTGTGTATAGTATTTGAGATACCTGGATGATTTGTTCATCGTTTGGAAGGGTGGGAAGAGTGATGTTGAATTATTCTTGGAATATATTAATAATACCACCGCGTTTTTGAAATTCACACATGTTAAATGAGGAATGTATTAGTTATTTCGATGTAAATTTGGTAAAAGATGTGGGTAATGGTAGATATGTTTCTACCATTTACAGAAAGCCCACATACTCTAATTGATTCTTGCATTTTGATAGTTCACACCCCTTGTCCCAAAAGAAAGCAGTTGTCAAAGGACAATTCGTCAGGGTTGCCAGGATGGTATCATTTTTTGATGATTTTATGAATGAATGTGCCTTACTGGAATCAATGTTTCATAAAAGAGACTACCGTAAAGAATTTGTGAGGGAGAATAAAATGAAAGTGATAAATAAGTGGGGGAGGAAGGTCTATGTTCCTGTTTTAATGAGCTTGGAAGCTGATGATTTTCACAATTGTACTGAGCATACTAATGTGGTCCATGAAAGTAATTTGACAACAAAATGCTGACATTAATTTTAGGTTGGCCTTTATTATGAGATTTACTGTCAACTTCAAACAGGTGAGGGATGTTATTTTTAAAAATTGGTCTTTGCTTATGGACAACCATGTGGTAAGGAACAAAATAGGTTCTAAGCCAGTGGTTTATATAAGAGAGGTAATAACCTGAAGAATCTTATGGAGAGGCTACTTTGCCCACACAATTTTAAAGACAAGAAACTTTGGCAGATGTCCAAATGTGGGTGTTGTCATTTTTCTGTAGATAAAGTAGCCCCTGCAGGTACGGCAACTGCACAGCTCCAAAAAGACCTTATAGCAGTAAAAATTGTGAGCCAGCAGACTGTAGAATAAACTATTGTATGTATTAGCTCAAAGACATGAAAAGGAGACCAAACGGACCGATTTCGGCTGTAAAAATACAAAGCCTTCTTCGGTGCAGTAAAAACATATTCACTTGTTCTCCTTTTTATAGCTTACCAATCAATGAAGCTACAACTTGATTAATTAATTATTCAATTAACCAAACCATTTAAAGGTATTCATTAAGACCTGGTGAAACCAGTGCCCCTGGTCTGACGATCCATTTCTTCTCTTTGCTATTTAATATCTGATGCCAACCTGATTTATTGGTTCTTTGTCCAATAATTCTGTCAATCATAGTAAAAGTAAAAGATGCATTTCTATGTACCTCAGTATGTTTGTACAAGGCATTCATAGGCTTCTTGTGCCTGATGTCACTTAAATGTTCAGATATTCTGAATTTTAAAGGCCTGGATGTTTGTCCCACATAAAATGCAGAGGAGCTGCAGGTAGCCAAATATATCACCCAGTCAGTCTGACAATTAGCAAAAAAGAAAACGTCAAATACTTGCCCAGTGTTTTTGCTGCTAAACTGGCATGTCTTCATCAACCTTCTGCAGTGAATACAATGGCTACAGGGGAAGCAACCCTTGAGTTGATCCCCCACCAATGTGGTTTGTATAGGGTCACCTTTACTTCTCCAACCATGTTTGTAATGATTTAAGAATGAGCCCAAATTCCTGCCTCTCCTGAAGGAAAATTGACATCTGTCATCCAGAAACTCACATAATTTGTTGTCTGACAAAAGTATGTTCCAATGTCTGCAGACACTGTTTAGTAAGACATCAGTGTTTCTACCATATGTAGTGACTAGTTGGATGGTTGAATTCTTGTTCTTGGTCTTATCCCTACATGTTAAGAGATCTTGCCTGTTACAATTAGCCACCCAGCGCCTGGCCTGAAAGATATTCTCTATTTTGTATCCTCTATTCCTGAATCTAGTAGTAAGGTCTTCTTGATATACCTTATAAGTAGCATCATTTGAACATATGCTTTTCATTTGCAACAATTGTGATTTTGGGACGTTTCTGCATGTATGTGGAGGATGAAAGCTGGTAGCATGGAGAAGGGAGTTGTATTGGGGGTATTTACGATATACTTCTGATGTTAGAGTGTGGTCATCATTCCTACTAACTGTGACATCTAGAAAAGTGATCTTATTGGTGTTATAGGTGACAGTAAGTTGGATACCCCATCTGTTGTCATTTAAATATCCGACAAACTCCATAAGATAATCCAGGTCTGATCTCCATACTAACCATCAGTCATCCAAGTATCTTCTCCAAATGTCGATCTCATCTAGGTAGATGTTGTGTGTATTGTCATAGATGAGCTGTTCCTCAATGTGGGCCATAAATAAATCCACATATATGGGAGCAAATGAAGTTTCCATGGCAGTGCCTTGTATTTGTAAGTAGCATTTATTCTGGTAATAGAATAAGTTCTTGGTAAGAATGTGTTCAGCCAGGCAAAGTATGAAAGTGTTGAAACCCAGTTGGTACAGCTCTGACTTATATAGCCAGTATTCTAATGCTTCCAGCCCCACCCAGTGAGGAATGTTGGTATACAATGAAAAAACATCAAGGGTGCAAAGTAACCACCCAGGCTCAAGCTGCATATCTGAGATGATTTTGAGGAATTCTGTGGTGTCTTGAATGCAGGCCCTAACCATTTTAGAGCTGGTTTTAGATACTGTGTCAGAAACTGGGATAATGGTTCTGTGAGGGAACCCCTACCTGAAACTATAGGTCTGCCAGGTGGATTTTCCAGATTCTTGTGTATTTTGGGTAAAAATATATATATATATATATATATATATATATATATATATATATGGACTGGATGGGTCAGGCACCGTGAGGTGATGTAGTGTGTTGTCCATGATGATTCCCTCATTTTTGACTGATGCCAGAAATTGGTTGATTTGTTTCTTGAAATCAGGAGTTGGGTCCAATGTCATATAATAGCAATTGTCGGCTAACTGTCTCATAGCTTCCGTGTTATATTGGGTCCAATCCTTTACCACCACTGCACCACCCTTATCTGCAGACAATATTGCCAAATCATGGTTAGTTTGAAGTTCATGGATGGCATCCATTTCGACCTCTGAGAAATTGTTTGATTTGGCACGGAATTCCCTAAAATTAAACTGCAGATCTTTGAGAATGCAGTTCTGAAACATTAACACATTATAATGCATTGGTGGCATAAAATTAGATTTGTGGAATCTGAAACCATCCTGCGATTTAGGATTAATTGCTATTTGGAAAAATAATCTAAGGTTAAGAAGTCTACAAAATGAAGTTATATCGTGTGTGAATGTATCTTCAGACCCATAAAAGCCAGGTATGAAATCAAGACCTTTATTAAAAAAGTTTTCTTGGGTGGGTGACAAAGGAGTAGATGATATGTTCAATACATTATTCTCTACTATTTCTGTACCGTCAGTTTCAACAATCCTTCCGTATTGTCCTTATTAATGGCTACCAGTTGAATATTAAAGGGAAGTACAATAGTAACAGCTTAGGAGTAGTATATGGGGCATTGTGTCAATGCTGACCTGTATTTTATGTCGGAAAGGCTGAGCACAAATTAAAAAATCGTATTTATGAACATATTTGTTGTTGTGTCTTTCGGCTTTTCCCGGTTAGGGGTCGCCACAGCGGAACTCCGGTCCGCTAATGATTGGCAGTAGATTTTTACGTGCCGAGTTGCCAGCCCTGATGCACAACCTTCAACGAAGGTACGCCCATTCAGGCATGTCTCCACACAGAAGACACTCTAGCTGAGAATCGAACAGGACAATGTCCATCTGTGAGGTGACAATGCTACTGCAGCACCACCACTGCAGTTAACATATTTATGAAATAAAAAAGAAAATAATGACCAATGCCCTATTTCAGCACTTATTAGATTTCCCTGAGCATCAATTTAAGTTTATGGTAACTGGACAAGTTAAACCTAACCCTAGGGGTGGACCATGGCAACTTTTTCTGGAGCAAAGGGAGTTGTAGTGGATTTTACGTTTGAGAGCAGTAGGTTGGCCTGTGTTGAATGAGATGGCATCCATTGAATGTATTTTAAAATTGAAACCAGAACATAGATAAATTCAACAGTTATTGTTGTTAGTTGTTTGCTTTCTTTTTTCTATTTGAATTGTTTGTAATACTTTTTTTATGTATGTCACTATATGTATTTTAATGTAATTGTGTATGTTTTCTTTAAATGTGCAATGAGATGCTGATGTCATCTGGCTTCATGGGTATTTGAAGTTCATTTGAGGCTATACTTTTATCTGATTAAGTCTTGTCATTATCTGAGATGAAAGCACTAAGAATAATTTTTGGGGAACGAGTCCTTGCTGCTGTGTGCTTTTTCTGTTATTCAAGTGTTTGTGGATTTTTATGCTGTGGTTCACACGCAAGAAACTAAACTGACAAAAGAAGTTACCTGAAGTACAGCCTTGTGTTACATAGGATGGCTCATTCTGATCTTTGTAATTGTTCTCCACTACTAAGGTACATCAGGTGTCTTATGTCTGAACTTCTGTTCACTTTGTAGGTTTTCAGCATGTATAGCCTTTGTAGCAATCTATAGCTCATGCAAGCAGATAACTGCACTTTTGTCTGCAGCAGAAACCTTAGCACCGAATAAGGCTTCTGTCCAGAATCTCTTCACCAACCTATAAACTAGGTTCTAGAACTGTACCCTGCAGCTATTACAGTCAATATCCAAGCTGTTTTGTAACAAAAGCACTGCAGCTAGAAATTAAATATTATTTTATTTATCCTTGGTTGATCAGGTTAGTCCTATTAGACTAGTGGCATCTTTTCAGCAGATACCTGAGGTGGTATGTATACTATTAGGGAAAATTTGGCTGGGGCATCAAGGAATTTCCCCTGCTTTTTTATATAAGTGTTGTGGGGTCTTTTACATCCGAGCTATAACCAACTCAAACAGACTGTACCCCGGTTTAACACATCATCTGTAGGATGGCACAGTCAGGAATGCAACATCGCCTACTGCTGTACTGCAGCACCAGCAATCTGAAAATAAATCTAAACACTTGAAGAGAGGTAAGAACTCATGGCCTTTGTTCTTCCATCTCCAAAAGTGTGATAAGTGTTGAGCCTCTAACTCTGCAGTGCATGTGCAGTTACTGCTATAACTTATGAATTATTGGAAGCAGTCCCTGAGAAATTACATTGATAATAACTTGAAATGTGAGCAACGCATATTTGCAAATTAAATAAAAAATCTATGCAGCTATTAGGGTCTCTGTTATGCTAAGTATTATCTTATATTTAAATCTAAATTCCGCCTTCTCAGTGAACTCCCCTTACCTAAACTCTTCTCTGTGTTAACAAGTTTCTTCTGTACTTCCAGCAGATTTGGAAATGACTTTCCACCATGATGCTTAATGCATCACAAATGTTGTTGTTTGGGGGGGCATCACTATGCACAACAGAAATGAGTCACTGCCATAAAATGACTGGTGTCACACACTGGACGGAATTCATAGACAAGATGAGCAGCATGCAGAACTATGAATTTGACTTTGTATACTAAACAAGGTTGTCCCATTTCATACTCCCCGTCATGCCTTTCTGGTGCAGAGCTGCTCTAATGAAAGGAGAGAGGTACAGTGCCACATGTAAATGCAATAGTCGGAGTGAAACCTATGCTGATGCAGTCCATCACCATCCTGGTGCAGTGATTGGGGTGGGTAACTTGCCAAATAAGGTGATTCACAGAGGTTTATACTAGGTAATTTACTTACAGAGTGATGCATGCAATCCATTAGCATATGAGGCAGTTTAGTTCAGTACACCTACGCATTTCACAAGGACACAATCTGTGCAGGGTGAAAAGAACCAGCTTTGTCTTTCTCGCACCAAAAGTCAGTTACAAAGTGCAGCACATATTGTGTGCATGAGAGGCTATGAAGTGTGTGTGTGTGTGTGTGTGTGTGTGTGTGTGTGTGTGTGTGTGTGTGTGTGTGTGTGTGTGTGTGTGCATGTGCCTGCCTATACATACAGTGTGTGAGTAGGTTCTGAAAATGTATGTGCTTGAGTGATTTTGTATGTATGTAGGTATATATACATGTGTATGTATGCAATGTATGCATGTGTGTTTGTATGTGTGAGTGTGTGTGACTGCAGTGTGCATGATTGTATGTCTGTGTGTGATATCGACTATTGGACAGCGGAAGCTGAATAGGGCGGATCCACAATGTGTCTGTGTTCTTCTTAGCCTCCCCTTTCTAATAGCAACTGTAGTAAGTTTGTTATGCAAGTTGTATGTGTGTGTGTGTGTGTGTGTGTGTGTGTGTGTGTGTGTGTGTGTGTGTGTGTGTGTGTGTGTGTGTGCATGTGCCTGCCTATACATACAGTGTGTGAGTAGGTTCTGAAAATGTATGTGCTTGAGTGATTTTGTATGTATGTAGGTATATATACATGTGTATGTATGCAATGTATGCATGTGTGTTTGTATGTGTGAGTGTGTGACTGCAGTGTGCATGATTGTATGTCTGTGTGTGATATCGACTATTGGACAGCGGAAGCTGAATAGGGCGGATCCACAATGTGTCTGTGTTCTTCTTAGCCTCCCCTTTCTAATAGCAACTGTAGTAAGTTTGTTATGCAAGTTGTATGTGTGTGTGTGTGTGTGTGTGTGTGTGTGTGTGTGTGTGTGTGTGTGTGTGTGTGTGTGTGTGTGTGTGGTGTATGCCAGTGAGTGTATGATACTGTCTGTATGTGAGCATGTATGTTTGTTTGTGGGTAACTGATAGTATATCTATGTCAGCATGTGTGTGTGTGTGTGCGTGTCTGTCTGTCCATGTGTGAGAGAGACAGCTGTTATCTGTATTTGAGCATGTGTGTGTGTGTGTGGGGGGGGGGGGGGGTGGACTTGATTGAGGCCTGCTAGGAACCTGAGTTATTTAGTTGTGGGAGTTGTTAGGATGCCCAAGTGAGTGATTCATAATCATGCAAATTTTCTTTTAAATTAGGTGTAACAGTACTGTGCATAACTATGAATCACTTGCTAGTGCACCTAATCTGTGCAGCATGAGTTGTGCTGCTTTGCCTTTAGCTTGAAGATACCAGTCCTTATGTTCCCCTCAGTTTCTTACTTATTCCTCACTCACTGTTTGCATCTTAGTCATTTATGTGGTACCATCCTGCCAGGAATTTATGATCTAATAGCAACACTTTCCAAGCCCAGGTTTTCACCATATTGGAGGAATGACATGGACATGTCCATAAACTTCATATCAGAATTTTTGAACAGAATGCCCATTGTGGTAATAGTTCTAAAATATTCACTTGCCTCTATCCTGTAAAGCCTGACTTGCCTCTAAACAGAAGTGCGTATGTGATGTCCCTTTCAATAGCTTACAGTTTTCTTTCACAATCCCACAATCATGGATCTTAGAGGACGTTTGGCCTCTGTAGTAGTTTAACATCGGTTTCTCTAACTTCAGTCCCTTTTACTATTGTTTCATGTTATACCATTTCCTTTCTGGCTAGACTGCCTTGCCATGTATCCCCTACTTGTACCTCACATTTTCAGTCTTCTGTCTGTCTGTCTTCAGTCTTCTGTACTTTATTCCATTTCAGAATGTCCTTTTACATTTCATTCTCAGTCTTTCTCTATTTTTTATACTCTTAGCCTGTTTTTTTCTCTTCCTTTTCTGCTCTTCTTTCTTCTTAGTCTCTTTAATTGCTGCATTGCTATGCAAAACTAAGTTCAGGCCCTGAAACAATTCTGTCTTACACTAGGACTCCTAAATTCTACATGACAGGGCCATTTCTATTAGCTAGATAATATCCAGGAAGCTAACCTCCTTGGCCTGGCCTCTTAGTAAAGCAGTCCAATGATCCCATTCAACTCGGGCTTTTAAGTAAAATCCAAAGACACACACCCAAGTTGCAAATGCCTTATTGTCCAAACCCAAAGGATAAACAGGTCACACAGATAAACTATTTATTCAAAAGTACAAGAAATGTCCAGCCAAGCTGTAGCGGAGGCCTGTTGGATTTAAACAATTTCAGCTACATGGCTTCTGGATGCCCATGGCGTTTTACTGTTTTAAGTCTTTACTAGTACATTCAAGGCAGTGAAGCCAAGCCCCACTAGTTGTAAACATAACATGCTTTGCTTCTGTCTGGAGCTCATCAGTGCAGCATAAGTGGATTGTGTGGCCATCCTTTCAAAACACAGAGCTTATAAATAAGCCTGATATCCATAAACATTAGGCTGACTGCAAAATATCCCAAATAACATCCAAGCCAAAGGGTAAAATGGTCAGATAGATAAACAATATAATAAAAACTTTAAGAAAGATACAAACAAGCAAGAATCTTTGCTGTGTAATACCTTAAATCTCCTGTATGTGCCCAGAATGTCCATGACTTTTTATTTTTTACTTTACGTTTGTACTGGTATATATGGCTAATAAACAAAGCCCCATTAGATGTAAACATGCCAAAAGGTATTACAAAATGAATGGCTGAATGTGATTTGTTAAGAAGGTAAGACAACTGATCCTAGGAAAGACTAAGCATTAAATAAAGGAACACAGTGTGTAAATAATCAGTTACAGCTAACAGCATTCACAAAATACTTAAAAGCAATGTATGCCTGAAGTAACTGGACATACTGAAGAGAAAATACAGTATAACATACTGTTTACACTTGGCATTGTATGCATTCCAAGTTTATATTTCGTTTTCCAGCTGAGAATGAAGCATATATAAAATACATATAATAAAAACATCAATCTATCAAAAGAATAGCACCTCTCAGAAAGGAAAAACAAATTTGTATCAAATGAGTCATCATCCACGGTATTCCTAACAGAAGGAGTTGTATTGTTTGTGTGTTTTGTTATTGGAATGAAAGCACTTGCTCTAATTAAATCTTGGAAGGGACTGGATGCATTTGTTTGGTGTTTTGGGTTTGCGGGTTCTATTTTCACCACTTATTTATTTAATTTAGTAGTTTATTTATTTACCATGAAGGTGAGCTTATCTATTGAAACTTTTCATTCTTAGTTCAGGACAAATACATCAGCAAGACTTGTTTGTGGTTGTGATCTTTATAGGCCAAGTACTTTTTTTGGAGTTATAAAACAAAGTCACACAATACATATAAGACATTGGAGAAATATTGTTGTTTAATTGTTATTGTAGTGATGATATTTTGTAGTCGCTTTCCAGTCATGACATTTTACAATAGAACCAGGTGCTAGGAATATTATTGTTGTGGTGAAGATATTTTACAGTATTACAGGGTGCTGGAAATGTTGGTGTTCTGGTGAAGACATTATGTAACAGTACCAGTTGCTAGGAATATTATTTTATGATGTTACCAGATGTTATGAATATTATTATTCTGGTGAAAATATTGTATGGTAGCACCAGGTGTTATATTATTATTCTGGTGAAGATATATAACCATGTGCTATGAATATCATTATTCTAGTGATGATATTTTGCAGTACTACCTGATGCTAGGAATATCAATATACTGGTGAAGATATTGTATAATATTGCCAAGTGCTAACAATATTATTATTATAGCAAAGATAGTTTACAGCAGTTCCATGTACCAGGAAATGTATTGTTCTGGTGAAGTTATTTTACAGTAATACCAAGTGTGAGGTATGCCGCGGTGGTACGGTGGTAGCGTTGTTACCTCACAGCAAGAGGTTCTCAAATTTGATACTCGGCTTGGCTTGGGAGTGCCTTCTCTGTGGAGTCTGCATGTCCTCCCTGCAGTTGGGTAGCGTTCGAAAAACATGCGTGCATAAATGGGTGTGCCTTCATTGAAGGTTGTGCGTCAAGCTGGCACCTCGGCGTTTCGTAAAAATCTACTGCCAATCATTAGCGGACCGGAGTTCCGCTGTTGTGACCCCTTACCGGGAAAATGCCGAAAGACAAACAACAACCAAGTGTGAGGTATATTATTATTATTATGGTATTCCCAGGTTCTAGAAATATTTCCAGTAGTACCAGGTGCTAGAAATACTAGGAGGAGTATTATTATAGGGAATATATTGTACAATAGTATCAGGTGCAAGGAATATTACGATTCCGCTGAGCATATTTTATGATAGTACCAGGCATTAGGAACATTATTATTCTACCAAAGACATTTTACAGCAGTACAAGGTAGTCACAATATTGTTATTATTGTAAAGCTGTTTCACATTAGGGTCGTGTCCTAGATGTGCAGGCTAGCTAATCGGAATTAAAACTATCTGTTATCGAAAAAGTTCATACAATCATAGCAAATGCAAGGCAATTGAGTCTTGTGACTATTTATGCTATGCTAGAATCCACCCTTAGAATGCAACTCTTTCTTTTGAGGAGGGCTAGTTCAGTCAAGCCACAGTTCCCATTTGAAAGAACATAATGTATCACACTGTTTAATTTTCAGCAGGATTCTATTCCAGACATGGGGAAGGCATTGTGTAATGAATCTGTCCCTCCAATGTGTTTTATTTGCTGATGAAGATTTAGAGCCCTGGTTCTAGTACCCATGAGATCATTTTATTTGTGGCAATGCAAGAGATGCAGGACCACTGGGTCATTAATGGCATGGAAAGCAAAGAAATGCATAGCTCTCCCTTTGGGAGTCTGAAAATACTGAGTAAAGGGTCAGTGCTTCAGGTCTTTTCTGGTAGCATAAGGTTTTAAGCCATTCTTAATTAGGAACTTGTAGGGTCTTTCTAGTTATTTGACATGTCTACTGAGGTACATCTCAAAGGGAGCACTGTATTTAATAAATAGCCTAATCAATGCAATACTGAATGTAAGGGGGACAGTAACCTTTTTAGAGCCAGATGATATTCATTTGGCAATTAGCTGCACTAAGCAGAAGGACTTTCGGACTACTGTCATTATATGGTGATCAAAGGTAAGAGAATTATCAACCTAAGTTTCACGATATTTAATAAAATGTTCATTTTGCAGTGGGGTATTATCTGTGTTGCTTGTGTGTGTGTGTGTGGGGGGGGTTGTCTACCAAATGTGACACTATAGTATGTTTTTGCATTTTATTTTAGACCATTTGTAGGACACCGGGTGTTTACAAATGTAGGTTCTTGCTGAAGGTCTTGGGCATAAGAGGGAGATTTGACAGTGACCTTTCAGTCATCTGCAACCCTGGTTAGCCAGAAGTCTTGGTTCATGGTCTGCAGATCAGAAAAAGAGGTTACCAAAGAAAAGAGGTCTCAATGCTGAGCCCTGCAACATACTACTGGTCACTTCCATACCCTCTGATAAGGCATATGCTACCTGCACTGTGTGGGTTCTGTCTTTTAGCTAAATTTCTATCCATCTTACCACATGGTGATCTGTTTACAATGCATAAAACTTAATAACTATGCTAGCATGGAAGATGATGTAAAGCACCTTGGCCAAGTCAAGGTATGCTGTATAGTTAGTATGAAGGGGAACAGCTGACTGACGTACTGATCTTTGACTTCCATATTTAATGACTAGTTCATTGTTTGATAATATGTTGTGAGTAATGTTACAGTTATCCTTAGTAATTATTTTATTTTGCAGCACTTACTTCTGCACTCTGACATTGTTTGTGTGTGTGTGTGTGTGTGTGTGTGTGTGTGTGTATGTGTGTTGTTAATTCTTTTGTTGTATTTTGTGAGTTATTTTACATTTACATATAAACTTAGAAGAGGGATAATTTATAACATCTATTTTGAATGAAGGAGCATCTGTCCCTGAATGTAAAATATCTGGGAGAGTGTTCCATGTTTCAGTGAGAGTATGTTAAAGACTTTGAGAATATCTTGTGTTAGTGTTTCGTTTTTATCCCCCTGTGGCTAATGTTACTGAATTATTAGACTGTGCAGTTTCGTTATAATGAGATGATTAACTGAAGTTTCTGTACACGGCATGGAGAAATAATGGCAAAGAAGGTTGTGCAATAGTTTGCAAAGCAGATTGCACAGAATCCATCTGGTTTCCAGCTAGTGTTTTAAATGCATAACAAATTTTGCCTGTGATGGTCTGCTTTGAGCAAGCTGAAAGACTAACTGACAGATTTTTGACTGCATGTTATTAGGTAGACATAATGGTCTGGATTCATTAACACCTACAATAATTGTACATTATTCTGAGTGAATAGACAATACAAGCATAACTCCCACCTTCTTCCTCTTAAATTTCGCTTTCCTACTGATTTTCTTGCAAGCTTGGGCCAGTAATCAAGGAGCCTGAATCCTCACCACTGACACCATTGAGGGACATTCACGTGGAACAAAAATAGATGCACACAGTATACTCAGATGCTGACCTCTCTGCACCAAGCACAATTTCCCTTAAGAGCACACAGGGAACACACTCAGTTCAGGGTCTGGGTTTCCCTCTCTCTCTCTCTCTTCATGCCCCCAATGAGATTCCCCACTGGCACAGCTATAGAGTTGAGTCCTCAGCCGAGTGTCCCAGGCCAAGTCCTCCACCACCCTCTCTGTGAAACCAGGCTGGTACAGATTTACTAACTATGCCCCTCTGCCCAGAATATAAGGTAGGTACTACCACCAGGACACTCCAAAGCCAGCTACTCTAAGGCTCTTAAAAGGGTATCCAATTATACTGAGTAAAATTAATACTAATACAAAATGGTAATGTTGACCAAACAGCAAGGCTTTCAGGAGTGGCCACAGCATTGCCAAATAAATTTAAGTACTCTCAAAGTTTAAAATATTCTCTATAGGACCAGCCACAATAAAAAGTTTAAATATATTTAATAATAAATAATAAAAGAACATGAAAATACTAAATATCTATTTATAATAAACACCAGAGGTTCAATTACAGGAAAAGAACACAGATGACTAGATTCACACAGGTACAGAAATACAGTACTTAACTGAACTCACTATATTCTCCTAACTGATCTAAAGAATTACTACTCCCTGATTACTTACTAAAGCAAGGCAAGATGAAGTAGGTGGGTGATCCTTCTGTGTCAGGTTTCAAAAACAGATTGGCCTGAACCTTCTGTCTCATCTAGTATTAAAACATCATTCATTGCTGGATTACAGAATGACATCACATACATCTGGTCATCTGACTTCTGGTTCACATACTACCCCCCCCTCCCTTAATAGAAATGGAACCAGAATCTTGCACATATGCCTTACCATACACACAAACAGAGCTTTGCTCAGATGTGTTATAGCATCTAGAAGCCATAAAACCATTTCAACACTTCCACCCTTCCAGGGTAGCAATTAGTTCACTGCTAAGGACAATACAGCAGGATTCCCAGTCCTTGTTTTCAGACATTTTGTCTCTGGCTGCAGTCAGAACTATAAGATATAATCTTTATGGCCTAAACCAGGTAATTTAATTTAAATCTATTTTTCAAATTTAGCTGGACTGAGATTACCTCTTCTCTTCCAGTACCTCTATTACAATATATTAATTTCAATCATTACAATGCAATCTGACAAACAGATGCATTTTTTTTCTATTCAGCAGGATTCACTGTTGGTACTTTTTTTTAACAAAAGCAACTTTACAAATACATTTTCAACACAAGCACCTGTACAACTCAGTTTGATATACAAATGACATATGATTCTTTACAAAACTCTAGCTACTTACACATCCACTGCCCTACTTCTCCTGGCATAGCTGGCAATACCTCACATTGTCACAGTAACTACAAAGTATAGACGTGTGTAATATTATTGTAATCTGTCTGAGTGAATAGACAGCACAAGCAATGAACTAGGTATGGTCTTGAATAGTGTAAGCATTCATGAATATGACTGTTCACATATATTCGTATAGTTTGCATTGTGTATTCAAGAATCTGGAGAATCATTTAACTTAATATGACACTTTCAGTTACTTGTTGACTTTGGTGACTGTTGTGTTTCTGTGAGACTGATAGTTGGGGGTCTTCCTGAAGTTTAAAGTAAATCAATATTTGAACATGCTTTACAGAAATATCAATAATGTATTTGACTTCTAAGTTGTTTTGGAATTTATTAATTCAGTTGTCCCAAACAGCAGCACAATTTGTTTTATTTATGCTTATAACATCATTCTTGTTCCAACAGCCGAGAATTTTGGAGAGCTCATTCTATAAGTATGTGAAAGGACTTTACTGTTTATAAATGAAGGTAGATAAATTGGAGGACTAATGAGTGATGGATACAGCAGAAGACCTGTAGGCTTTGTACTGGCTCTGGTGGTGAATTAAGATTAAGTCACATGATGAAGCTGTTTTACGTTCAGTTCAGATTCCTACCTACAGTCATTAGTTGTAGGGTACTGACTGAAAGGCTGAAATTGCAGATACTTGCAGCAGAAATTAAGTTTTTTAAAGGGTAGCTAAGCTCATTCTCTGCGATAGTGTGAGCAGCATAGCAAGCTGTGAAGATCTCAGAGTACAGCTGTTGCTCTTCTTTTTTTGGGAGAAGTCAGTTGGGGTGATGTAGATGACTTGGTCATTTACAACACGTGTTATACTAGACATGGTTCACTGGGGAGAGTCTGAAATTGTCTCAGAACATACTGAAGGGACTCCAGCAAATGCCTTGTCTAGGAACACCTGTGCATTCCAGGGCATGATCCAGAGAATGTTGTTGCTGGTAGCTAAGTGTAATCTACCCTGCTCATTTTATTTTTATCTCTCTGACCCTCAACAGGAGAGACACAATAGATGATGAATCAGTAGATGGAATACAAGTGTGTGTGTGTGTGTGTGTGTGTGTGTGTGTGTGTGTGTGTGTGTGTGTGTGTGTGTGTGAGTGCATGCATGTGTGGTGTTTGTGTAGAGATATATATATTTATGGCACATAGAGCTTGTTTACATATTTCTGTTTTTGTCTGTAGATATTCCACATGGCATTCAGTACTGTAAAATATAAGGTAGAAATATAATGCATGTTCTTGAGAAATGAGTTTGTATAAAAATACACAAAGTCTAGGCTATTGGATTTAAAATATGACAATACATATCCACTGCATTCTGTTGGGTATATCTGCTATAAACTAGCAATATTGTTGTGTGAGAGAACAAAGCCCCCTTTAATTTCTGCCTGGAGACTGTTTTTCACAGCTCTTTGCATAACTGTTATCAGTCTGATCAGTCACCTTTACCCCTGAAAAACAGAAATACTGACTGCTGGAGTATTTTATAGCATGAATATGTACCAAAAGGCTTCAGCCATGTCTTGTTTACCTTCCCTCAGTGAATAACCAGAACTCTGTCACATGTACTAATCATGTAAAACATAGGAATGTGCAGTACAAAGGCATGAAGCACAGCCGTAAATAGAATGATGAAAGCTGTGTGCCTTATAGAGTTTGCAGTTATATAACACAAGACTCAGAGGTGCTGTGCATGAAGTATGCATTATGTAGCATGTATCATTCTGTTGTGCACAGGAAGGACTTTAGTACAGAATCTTAAATACTGTAGCACGTTGTGATAGCCATGCATTGTATGTTATGAGGTGCCAGCGCATGCTGTGTGAGGTACAGTGCATTGTGGGAGTATATCAATGTGCACAGTGTGATAGAAGTATATATTATAGGGAGAGGTACTGTTTAGTCTGTGATACTCTGTGTAATTGAATGCAAATTGAGCAGTATTCGCTATATCTCTGAACTGTGCAATGTGCAGAAGTGTACAGAAGGTGGTTTGACAGTGTGCAGCACAAGTAGCAGAAGTGTATAGCTTCAGATGTACCACTGAAATGTGTGACATGAAACATGATACAATAAAAGGCAAGATGGTACGTAACATAAAATGTAGAAATATGCAATACTGGGGTACAGATTAACTGTGGGTGGTGCAGCAATGTACAATGGCATCTTATGTCTGTGTATAGCATCTAGTGTTCAGTATTACATGTACCACTGACCTGTATGAGGTACAGTACTAAACAGTTAGAGATATGATGATATGCAGCTTGAAGTATGGAAATGTGCACCATTAACTGTTCCAGTAAACTGTCTGCAGTTTGGCAGACTATAGTAAGAGCTATGAAAATGCACAGCAAGAAATGTGGAAGTGTGCATTTTAAGGTACATCACTGAACAGTAAGCGGTATAAGTCCATATCATGAAATGTGAAATGTGCACTATAAGGTACACCACTGAACAAAGGGGGGTGCAGCAGTGTGCAGCAAAAGGTGTAAGTGTACAGCAAGAAATGTGGAAGTGTTCACTATGAGGTGCATCAATGAAAAGTGGGAACTGCAACACCGTGCAGTAAGTGGTATAAGTACACATCATGAAATGTGGAAGTGTGCACTATGAAGTGCACTACTAAACAATGGGACATGCAGCAGTGCACAGTAAGAGATATGAGTGTACAGCATAAAATGTGGAAGTGTGTACCATTAAGTGTACCACTAAACTTTCTGCAGGTCTGCAGTGTTCAGGAAAAAAAGTATGAGAATGCACAGCATAAAATGCGGAAGTATGCAGTATTAGACACATTATTAAACTGGGAAGTGCAGTAGTTCACAGTCACGGTTACAAGTGCACATCATGGAATGTGAATGTGTGCGCCATTAGATTTACCACTGAACAGTGGGAGGTGCAGCAGTATACCATGAGAGGTATAAGTGTACAACATGAAATGTTGAATTATGCACTACTGTGTGCACCATTTAATAGCATAAGAAACAACCTAAGATTTAGTTTGTGGTATGTGGCATAGTCATCCACAGCAGAGAATGAAGATGTGTGCAGAACTAGGAATACCACCATCAGGGAATAGCATCCCAGGGATCAGTATATTTATTTTATTTTATTTTATTTTACATTTGTTAACCGGGAGTGTCTGACTGAGCCGAAAAGGCCCATTTTCAGCAGAGGCCCGGGGAGAAAAGCTCCACAAAGAAAAAATTACAGACACATTTAGTTATTTAGACATAATCAGTATACACACAAATTACAAGAGACATGTTTTTACAGTGGTATGCAGCACAAACAGTTACAGTGGAGAGAACAATCAAAAAAGATATTAATTTTAAAAATAAAGGTAAGTAATAGATTTGTGGTGTACAGCTGAACTTTGGAATGTAGGTAGAATACATACATAGTACACAGGTACAGTACATACATTGTAGATTAGCCAGTGTTTGTGAGTAAGATTGAAAAACTATTATAAATTGCTCTAGATTTAGTATGCATATGTTATCCGCTTTCACTAGCCTGGGGAGCAATCATGGCACTGCCAACTTTGCTTGAGATGTTGCCTGATGAGGTCTTTAAAGGAGGCTTTGGATGATGTGTTTTGAATGCTAGTAGGGACAGAGTTCCATTTTTTAGCCACCGAACTACTATATAGTGCATCTCCAAAGCTATTGTAGCTGTTGGTGACTTCTAGTAGTAGTTTGCTTGATGATCTACGAGGCCTTTTGGCTGAGTGATGTTGTACTAGGTTTTTGAGGGCAGGACACTTATTGAGGAGGTAATAGAATGACAGAGGCAGAGCTGATTGTAGGTTAGGAGGTTGGGCAGTTCAAGCCAGTGGAGCTGTCTCAAAGCAGTACAGTGATGAGTTCTATATGTGCAATTTGCAGCAAAACGGGCAATTCTGTTATAGCAAGCTTCCATTTTGCTTAGTTCAGTTTTGTTGAGATTAGTCAGAATGGGAGATGCATAGAGTAGGGTGGATAGAAGTTGGGAGCGAGCAATGGCTGATCTTGTGTTGTTGGTAAGAAATGGTTTGATCGGTAGAGTGACCCCAGTTTGGCATGTACTTTTTTAATAGTTAAGTTCAGATGACTATCAAATTTTAGGTGGGAGTCTATGGTTATTCCCAATAGCTTAGCCTGTGCCACTGGAGCAATTGGAGTAGCATTTGTGGAGTAAATAGTGAATTGACTGTTAGTGTTTTTGTTAGAACTGGTTATAATCATAAGCTGAGTTTTCTTTGGATTGAGGATAAGTTGGGCTTTGGTAAGGTAGTTTTCAACGTCAGAGAATGCTAGTTGAGTTGTTCGCAGGAGGGTGGGAATGTTTTGTGCAGCACAGATTAAGGTAGTGTCATCTGCATACTGAATTATAGATGCATGCTGTGTGGAGGTGTGGAGGTCATTTGTGACGACTGTGAATAGTAGTGGTCCTAAGATAGAACCCTGTGGGACTCCTATAGTTATGGGCAGCTGAGGAGAGAGAGAATTTTCCCATTTCACAGCTTGGTACCTGTCAGTTAAGTAGCTTTGGAACCAGGTAAGAGTGGAATTAGATAGATGATATTGGTTTAGTTTGTTTAGCAGGATTTGGTGTGAGACTGTGTCAAATGCTTTGGACATATCCAAAGAAGAGTTGACACTTGCAGGCCTTCATTTTTGAGATGGTTTACTGTGTCTGTGAAGCAGAGGAGAGCTGTAGTGGTACTATGGGCAGGTCTGAAACCATGCTGAGTAGGTGACAGGATGTTGCAGTCTAGGAGATAGTTTAGCATCTGGGTATGGATGCATTTTTCTAGGATTTTGGCCAGGGGGGAGAGTAAAGCAATGGGTCTGTAGTTATTAAGTTCAGTGGAGGTCCCGCCTTTATGTATGTGTGTAACATAGGATATTTTCCAGAGTTTGGGCACATAGTTTTCAACAATTGATCTGTTTATGAGAGTGGAGACTGGGATAGCAATAGCATCTGCTGTGAGTTTCAAGAAATAGCTGGGGAGTAGGTCGGCTGCTGTTGATGAGGTTTTTAGTTTGGAGAGCATGCTTTTGATTGAAGTGGTGGAAACTGTTTTGAGGGTAAAGCTTGTATTAGTGTTATTTGTGTTGGGGGGGATAGTGAGGAAGGAACTGTCTTATGATACTAAGGATAGAATTGAGTACAAAGTGGGAGTTGAATCGTGTTTTGATGGGAACTTTAGTGTCAGGGGTGGTTGGTTTGGGGGTAGCCTTTTGGGTGGATTTTAGTAGCTGGTTTACATTTTGCCAAAATTTTTGCGGGTTGTGTTGGTATTTAGTTTGTAATGTTGTGTAGTAGGATTTTTTGTCCAGCCTAATGCATTTTTTTGCACGGTTGCGCAGTTCTTGGTACTTAGTTAGGCTTTGTGTTTCTTTGTTTTTTTGATAGTAACGCCAGGCAGTGTCTCTGGACTTGAGGATTTGTTTGGTTTCTTTACTGAGCCAGGGGTTTGTAGAGGTTCTAACCTTGATTTTGCGTGATGGAGCAACAGTGTCTAGGTGTTGTAGAAAGGTTTTGTTGAAATATTCAACAGCCTGGTCAAGTGGGAGGGTTTTTAGGGGGGTCCAGTCACAGTTACACAGTAAAGTGTTGAGGACCTCAGGAGAGAATTTTTGTGTTTCTAGTGGATATATAGTTAGTGGTTTTGCATATGCTTGTTCTACTACGTATAAAGTATATTATGTTGTGGTCACTTAAGGTGTCTGGGAGACTGCCTGTGTGAGGGTACAATGTGGGGTTGCTAGTTAGGACCCAGTCAAGGATGGATTCCCTTTTAGATTTTTTATCACACCTAGTTGGAATTTAGACTAGCTGCTGGTAGCCATGGAGATTTATTAGATTACTTGGTGGTTCTGATATACAGGTGAACCAATCTAGGTTGAAGTCCCCCAGAATAAGGGTTTCTTGTGAGTATGTGGAAGAACACCAGGATAAGAAGTCTTCAAGGCTAGCAGGTGTATTACCAGGTGGAATATAGATCACAATTGTGGTGATGACCTTTTTAGGGTGAAGTTGAAGTTGTGAGATAAGTATGTCCCAATTATTGGGGGAGGGGTAGGAGTTTGGTAATTGACGGACAGTTAAGTTGGACTTGTAGAGTAAGGCAGTTCCACCCCCTTTACAAAGTGGTCTGTCTTGTCTAATGATATTGTAGCCAGTAGGGAGAACTTCTGAGTTAGCTATGCTTTTATTTAGCCAGGTTTCTGTTAAAGCAACTATGTCTGGGGAGTAGTGTGCTATTGTGGCCTGGAGTTCAGGTATTTTATTTTTGATACTTCTAATATTAATATATAGTATCAAAAGATGGTTGGTTTTGCTGCTGTTGTTAATTTGCCCAGGGATGAATAAAGTGGGGGTGTTATGTTCTGACATTTGTGTTTGTGCAGTTTGTGTTGGACAGGATGGATTTGGGCCTGGGTTGGGGTGGATATCCCCACTTATGGTGAGCCTGGAGTTAAAATGGTTATACAGATGTTGGAGTTTGGTGAGGAGTGTGAGAAAGTATTGTGTTTTTTTGGAGTAGGAATGAGAGCATATGTGTTTAGTTCTGAATTGGTCCGTTATGTAGTTCTTGAATAAGTGTGGGCAGATATTATTATAATGTGTGGTGTCTGTGTATGAGAGTGCATAATGCAGTGTTGTGCTACTAAGTTTAGGGATATTGCTAGAGTGATAACTTGTGGTGTTGTAAAGAATTATGAGAAGACAGACTAGATTTAGTTGTGTGATAGTCATGGTTATAAAGTTTATGTTGTTTCTAGGTGGGGGGGTCTGAATAGGAATTATAGGGTTGCACTATATGTGGATGGGGAAATAGTGTGGGTGATGCAAAAAATGCCTAGTGGGAATGAGAGTAATTGGGAGTATTTTGTGTGGAGCAAGTTGGTGTGGTTTAATGTGATATGACTTGAGGAGCTGTGATTGGTGGAGGTGATGTGAGGGTGAGCTGTGGGTGTGGCTATGGTTACTATAAATGTAGATGTAGTGGGGGCGGGAGGGAATAGGGGCCAGGGCAGGGGAGCGGAGAGAGCCCGAGCTAGTGAGGGCTTAACGGAGCGGGGCAGAGCCAGAGCCAACCAAGGCAAGAGAAAAAAGTAAGTATTACTTTACAAATCTGAACACTTTTAAAACAAATTCCTGAGGTCTAATGGCTTACCGGCTAGCAGAATGTAATTGCTGAAAGCACTTGTGTCCTGGTGGGAGACTAGAAATTTAAAGATGGCTCCATGCTCAGCAGGATTCTAATATAGACTTTGTATTGGGGGAGGGAGATAGCACAAGGGGTGTAAACCAGGTGGAATGCAAAGAAACCAGAGAGGCAATCAGTGGAAATCAGTGAAGGCCTCAGAGAGGGTAAGTAATAATTCAAACTACCTATAAAGTGAAGGAGAGAAGAGACAGCAAAGTTTATTACGGTTGGGAGTGTGTCTTTACATTGACTTGCTGATTAGTAACCAGTTTGTGCACAGATTAGAGTAGGGAGATACATTAGCAATGATAGAGATGCAAATAAGCAGGTGATCCTTCAAGTGATACAAACTAAGGCAGAAAGAACTGAGAGGGCTGCTTGATAGTTAATTTAATTTAGTCACAGGGATGTGAATTAAATATATACTGTCTATTGGACAGTTAGGATTACTGTACTATCGGGGGGGGGGAACACAAGGCTACAACAGTCAGTTTTATTAGCAAGCTGAGAACTACTAAGAAATACTGCTAATGTAATAGCTTCACTCTCATAAAACATACAAGTAGAATGCCTGGGTGGACTGACCCTGCTCTTGAGGCTCAAAATGTATATCCTTGTTTAGTTTGCAATACTGATTCCTTCTTACACTGTATAGATGGAGTGGTAGCCGCAGACTGCAGATTTGCTTGAGTGTGCTCCTGCTCTTGAGGCTCAAAATGTATATCCTTGTTTAGTTTGCAATACTGATTCCTTCTTACACTGTATAGATGGAGTGGTAGCCGCAGACTGCAGATATGCTTGAGTGTGCTCCTGCTCTTGAGGCTCAAAATGTATATCCTTGTTTAGTTTGCAATACTGATTCCTTCTTACACTGTATAGATGGAGTGGTAGCCGCAGACTGCAGATTTGCTTGAGTGTGCTCCTGCTCTTGAGGCTCAAAATGTATATCCTTGTTTAGTTTGCAATACTGATTCCTTCTTACACTGTATAGATGGAGTGGTAGCCGCAGACTGCAGATTTGCTTGAGTGTGCTATTGTATAGATGGAGTGGTAGTTGCAGACTGCAGATTTGCTTGAGTGTGCTCGGCTAGCAGAATGTAATTGCTGAAAGCACTTGTGTCCTGGTGGGAGACTAGAAATTTAAAGATTTAAAGATATATAGTATGAGGTGCAATACTGTCCATCTGCAAAAATAAGAAGAAATATACCTACTCCACTGAATTTAGGGCCATGGTGGGCCTATTTTGACAAAACTGGGCACAAGGTTAGAACCTGTACGGGATAAGTTACAGTACATTGTAGGACACAAGCACCCACCCCGATGTGCTCACTAGGGAAATATATCATGGAAAGTCTGCTTGGCAGTCGTAAATTAGAATTTAGGAAAAAACAGAGAGAATGATAAAAACCTATAGGAGGAAGAAAATACAACCTTTACATTGTACCACCGTAGTTCAGGTCATCCTGAGGAGCCAAGCACCTTCAGACAGCACTGCTAACTGCCTCACCAACTTAATGCAGCAGAAAAAAATTCCAATAGATGAAATGTAAAATTAGCAATAGAGCTTATTGAAATCCTGACAACTTTTGTTATTTTTGACTGGGGTATTTTAGAGAAATACTAAAAATGTTCTTTCATTTTAAGCAGTAAAAATACATGACACATGAAGCAGAAATCAACCAGGTATAAAACTTCCATATTCCTCACTTAGTTTTTTCACACTGAAATTAGTATGGCTTCAAAATTAAGAATATTTTTAATAGAGAAGATGAAAGTGTAGCCCCCTCAGCAGAGTTTGGTGACTACAGTGAATTTCAGAACCACATAGCATTTTTCCATTATATAATGTACCTACAGCTTAAAATTTCAGTTTTCAGAACATTAGTAAATTTCAGTAGATGCTCGGCTAAATCGAATGTGTTGTGCAGTGATAATAACTAGTTAATAAATATTGATTAGATAGCATCCATGCACTTTCAGTTATCAGGTATTAACTTTTTACAAGTGAAAATAGACATTTAAAATATAAAATATTATAAGGATTTGGATATTTTTGTAGTAAAAATTTTTATCTTTAACAATTTTTATGACAGTTCATCATGCTCACAAAGATTATAATGCTGTTCAAGTAACATTAAACTCTATAACATGTAGGGGTAGCAAAGTTTTACTTCCCTTGTGTAAATAATTAGTTTGACGAATTACAGTACTTCTTGCTATTACAACAAATTTAATCTTTCTCAAATCAAATGGCTGCAGATGCATTTTACCTCCAAGATCTATAAGAAGAGGTGTTTTGAATAGAAAGAGAGATTCATACCATTGCCTCTATAGTCCTTCAAGTGTAAGTTTAGAAGAGGGTTACAGATGTTGTTTTCTTTTCTTTCTTTCATTTTTTTGGCTACAAAAGCTATGGTTTGAAACCTCTCCTGATCTGTAAAAACTGAAAGCAACACATAATCGAAGATCATTGCTGAAATTATCATTGCATAACATAAGAAAAAATGACAAAATGAAAAATATAAAGAGGATTATTTCAAGCTTGTTTTGCAAAAAAATGTGGAACCACTAGTGTGTAAAAATATGACTAATAGCTTAATATCCTATCACAATTAAACAAATGGTTTTGATGACTACATGTTAAACAATAAATATATGTGGTTTTGGTTCTAGTACATAAGAACTTTGGTCATAACCTGAGCTGCCATCTAATGAACCTTGTAATCACTGATAAAAGTGTCAGCATTACTACAAATCACATTTCTGGTTTGTGATTTTGATCTAATGCTTTCAGTATTTGCTTGTCTGAGTTGCTACTTTGGTTGATTTTAAATTGCTGTGTAACATCAGTTATAGTACAGTCTGCACTGTTCTACTGATATCAGAAACATATTGCATAAGGTACAGTTTAGAATGTAAGGCATAGCTGTGTGCCTAGCGAGGTGTGCAGTTGTTTAGTCTGAGATCTGTTAGCTTGTTCTGTGCATTGTCATGTATAGCACTATACATAATAAGGGGTATAGCATATTTATTTAGTTAGTTTTATTTTCCATTTTTTGACCAGATAGCTGAGCAATCTACTGAACCTTTCAGTCATGACTCAGACATGGTACAATTCATATACAATGCAGAAGGAGGAGTGTCTAATACAGTGATGAAAACATTTCTTCAGTGTTTAATATAATCATATGTAGACTATAATCAAGTAACTTATAGGTTCATAGGTAGGTACTAAGCTATCGGCCCAAGGGCCTACATAAGCCTAGCCAACAAGGTTCCCTGGCTTACGCCACCCAAGAAAGTTATTTTCCTGTACCACTGTCGAGCAGAGACACAGAAGTGATCCCCAGGGTGTATTTCCTATTTCCCATCCACCCATCAAGATTTTTCTTGAAGAGTGCTAATGAAGAACTTTGCTTGACATAGATGGGTAGCCTGTTCCAGAGTATGGGAAGTCTCTGGGACAGGAATCTATCCCTCCAACATGTCCTGTTTACTGTAGTGACAAGGTTTAGGTCCCTAGAGCGTGTAGCTCGGAGGGGTTGAGATTTCTTTAGGTGTAGCATGTCCAACATGTCTGGGTTTGACATAGCTTTATATGTTAGGCAGAGATCACCTCAGAGTAGGCGATATGCTATGGAGTAAAGTTGGAGTTTTTTGAGGCAGTCAGTGTAGGGCATTTGTTTGAGGCCAGTAATCCTCTTTGTGAGGTACTTCTGTGGCCTTTCCAGCTGCTGCAGATGTCTTGTGAGGTACATTCCAAAAGGGGCGTTGTACTCTATAATGGGTCTAAGGAGTGTCGAGTAGAGGGGAACAATAACCTCTTTTTTCCTGGATGAGAAACCTTTTATGATGAGGTGTGCAACGTAGAAGGACTTTCTGACTACTGTGGCAATGTGACTATCAAGACTACTGTCCACCTGGGTCCCAAGGTCTCTTATCACACATTCAGTGTTAAGTAGATTGCTGCCTATGTGGTAGTTCATGGGTACAGAGTTTTTACCAAAGGGGATGACACTGCACTTTTTGGCATTGAGCTTGAGGCCATGGCTCTGACACCAGGCATCTGTCTCAGTGAGGCCCTTCTCTAGGATGTCCACATCATTTGTTGACTTGACTGTGGCTCCTAGTTTGCAGTCATCTGCAAACTTCATTAGCCAGAGGCTTTCTGTGTTAGCCTGTACTTCAGAGAAGTAGATACCAAACAGGAGAGGTCTCAGGATGGAACCCTGTGGTACTCCACTTGTCACTGCTTTGAGGTCAGATTTGGAGTCTGCAACTTTTACAATGTGGGTTCTGTCAGTGAGCCAGTTGGCAACCTATCTTGTGACGTAGGGATTTATACCTAGTTTAGTGAGTTTAGCTATAATTCCAGAATGGGGGATGGTGTTGAAAGCCTTGGCGAGGTCAAGAAAGGCTGTGTGAACCACCTTACCCTCATCTACGGCTTTGGTGACTGGCTCAAAGAAGTCGATCAGGTTCAGGAGGCATGATCTGCCTTTCACAAACCCGAACTGGGTGGGATCCAGAGTTTGGAGGTTACCAATGTCTTTGTTTATGAGTTCCATGATGATAAATTCCATGGCCTTGCAGACCAGGCTCGTCAGGCTAATAGTTCGATATTTCCCAGGATCAGTGGTGGTTCCCCCTTTGTGGAGTGGGATAAATGTTGCTGTGTGCCATTCAGTGGGCACAAAGCCTGATTTGAGGCTATCATTGAACATGGTGCTTAAGTGGGGAGCCAGTTCATTCTGAAGTTTGTGTAAAATGCAGGCTGGGATGTTGTCCGGTCCCATGGATGCTGTGTTTTTGGCTTTAGAGAGTGCAGCTTTTACCTGTGTAGTTGTGATTACAGGGACTCTGCATTCTTCCTGTATAGATATGGGCCCTTTAGGGGGTGAGGGGGATAAAGTTAGTACTGAACCTATCTGCTAGGATGTTGGCAATATCAGTTGGTCCTGTAATTTTCTTGCCTTTGTGCTGTAACTCAGAGTAGATCTGGGTGTTGCTATCGGGATTCTTGACATAGCTATAGAATGCTTTGTGGTTGTCCTTGGAATTAGTGGTGATTTTGTTTTCGTAGCTAGCTGTGGAGGATCTTGTACGGGATCTCAGCTTCTTACTGAGGCTGACCAGGGAGCTCCTCCACTCATGGGATTTTACTCTCTTTTGCAACAGTTTCTTCCTTCTGTTGTACAGTTTGTTTATGGTAGGGGACCACCAGATTGGCTTCCTTTTTTTGGAGGATAGCATCTTGGTTCTGTTTGAGATAGCACAATCCATGCACTCATGTAAGTGCTTATAGAGTACATTTGTATAGGATTCAGCAATTGTAACTGTATTGTCCATCTGCATGGGTGTCATGAAGTTCACCACTTCTGTCATAAAAAGCAGGAAGTTGGCTTTGTCAACTTAGTCACACTTAAAGGTGAATACATCCTGGCAGTATGGCATATTTACACTTAAAGTTATTAAAATACATTATTTGTCATTGATAATATGCAAATTTAGTATTGTAGTGATGGAATAGACACTCATCTGATAAATACTTATTACACATATTACAAAGAATTGAGTAGTGAAAAAAGGCATGATAACTAGTATATATAAGCATAGATTCTGAAATAGTACAATATTATTTGTTGTAGCCTGCAACATAAAAGCATATGCATGTTGTTTCGTTGAGTAAATATTGTATTAAAGAGGATTTGAAGTAATGCAAAATAAGGCTGTTTCTTGTTTCATTTGGGTGGTGGTCCAACCTGCAGGTCCCAATCGGGAAAAAGCACTTTAACGTATGGAAGTTTTGAATTTTGTTCTGACAAATCTGTCTGCTTCTGCGTATGTAACTTGGTTTTATGATTAGAAACATTTGTTTCAGTAGAGGGCAGTACCTGAACTTTAGAAATTTGAATAATAATTTACTGAACAGGAAAAGTAGCTCTGTTAGTAAGGGATATCCGGCTAAATTTTTTAAAGAATCACAATGATACGTGTTGTTATCTGTAAGAAGAGCAAACAAATTTTATTTTATTAATTTGTAATATGTGAGTGTTGTGTAAATAATGTAGTCAGAGCAAAGAAAGGGCACATTCTAATTTTGGTATTAGGAAATTCTGAGCTAAGGCAGTCTATAGCAGAGTTTGAATTGATATGATATGTTGGTAGTAATGTTATCTGTGTGGAAGGAAAAGTCGAATAATAGGTGTAAGTTAAGTTCCAGATATTTCTGTTTTTCAGCAATTGGAATATTGTTGCCCTTAAGGCTAAGGGATGGGGAGTTTGTCAAGACTTTGTGGGGTACCAAAAAAGCATTACATTAGTTTGATTTGAGTTTAGTAATGGCTTGTTATTTAGGAGCTATATGCATAAACTGGAGGTCTTCCTATAATTTGAAGTTAAGGGTGATGGGACAATTGCTAGACTGGCCATGAGTATGCCATCTGTGTACATAGTAAGATTAAGGTTAGATAAGTCTAGTGTAAGATCAATAATGAATATGGAAAATAGTGGTGGTCCTAAGAAGGAACCGTGAGCACACCGGTGTTAAGTTGTCACATTTCAGAGAATGAGTTGTTATGGTAAATTTGAAAGGTTCAATTTGTTCTGTAGTTATATGTAATGTAGTTTCTCCCAAAGTTTAGTTTATTAAGTTTGCAAGACGTAGATTATGGTTGGCAGTGGCAAATGCATAGACCATATCAGTGAATAAACCAGCAATAATTACTCCGTTATTCCTGTTGTTGTTGTTGTAGAGAAAGTCCATGGCAGAAAGCAGTGCTGTGGTGGTCCTGAAAGAGATTCTAAAAACTTGCTGCTGGTCATAAAGATGTATGTAGTCATTTGTGTGTGTTAGAAGCAATTTATATGAGTTTCTTTCAAAAATCTTTTAATAGGGCATAGATTGGAGCTACTATTTAGAAAGTGGAATGATGTATGAGTGCTTGGATGCCAGTAGAATTTAGTGTGGAGTTAGAGATTGAAAATGTGTGTAACTAAGTGGTCATCCAATTAGTTTTCTGCTAGTAATGTAAAGAAGATATGGTACAATGTATTAACCTTAGTTCCTGCGCTTCCCCCATTTAGGAGAAGTTCTTTCGTTTGAGTAAGTGTTACAGCTTTGAAATAGAATGTGGCTGAGTAGGAGGTCAGAGACTATAATTCTGCTTGGTTGACTTCATCAAGGTCCAGGTGGTTAAGGAGTAAGAGGTAAAGGTGCTTGTTATTTCATTTATTGAAGAAATTAAGAAGTTTTTGAAATCAGTGTAAAGATAGATTTGTTGCTGAGATTGTTAGCTTATGTTATTTGAAGAGTCAATAATTTGACCTGCAAGCTGTTTTATTTCTTTCAAGATTAGTTTTGGTTCGGAAGTATAGTATTCCACTTTTTTTGCCTTAAATATTATGCTTTGTTTTAGCACTGTTGCAGTCCTTTCTGGCTTGTTTTCTATTTTTATGGAAACTTTGATATAGGATTGCGTTGTTGGGGTCAGCTTTCTATGCTCTCCTGTCTGATTCCCTTAACTTTTTTGTTCATTGTTTTCAGTCAGCTGTTGACATTTGTTTTTTTAATTCTGATTCACTTTCTATTTAGGGGAAAGAGGAAGTCTTCAATATGAAATAAGGTGGTGTTAAAGACTGGTAGTTCAATATCTGGATCTGTTTGGGAATATAAAGCGGTGTCAGATCAATTGCATTCAGGAGGGTATTAAGATCTGGGACTTTGTGTTGAGAAAAGAGAAAGCACTGATAACCTGAGGTGGGCATTTAATGGTTTTAAATGTCCAGAGAGACAAGATTGGACAAGGGTCACGAATGGAACTGGGTAGAAAGAACTTCAAAATGTATGCATCTATGAGTAAAGCAGTGGACAGTGAGATTAATGGGAAACATCTTTTTTCTTGCACCATAGCAATTAGTGCCTTCAAAGCAGTAACTAGTGATCTGTGTAGTCGCTGCTTCTTACTATCACATAAAATAGTATAATTTTCTTATTATTTATGAACATTGAAAAAAACTAGCATTTTTAGATACCTTTTAAAAAAACATTGAAAAGTAAAATGTACTCCAGTGTACTGTATAGGTTTTAGATAATTTAAAACTGGTTTAAGTGCATTTTTTTTACATAATTATGTTAGTAGACAACAAATCCACACTGTTTTAGTAGCTATACAGAAGACAAGCTGTCAAAAGACATAATTTTCAGCACTATATTTCTTCATGATGGTGTCTTGTCCTTTCTGTCTATCTCATTTTCCATGCCTTGGCTCGTGTTGCATGTACATTTCCTAAGTCTTCATTATTGGCTGATTATTCCGTGTGCTGAATGCTCATTTATTCCATGTGCTGGGATTATCCATCATTTGTTTCCAGTCTTCAGCAAAGGCAGCACAGCAGTGTTTCAAGCAAGCCTGTTACCAGAGCATAGCAACCTCCAGTTTCTTGCAGGATGATAAATGCACAGCTGTGACTCCTATTGAGTGGACCGTGTACCTGTTGGACAGCGGTTACACTCTTTGCCAGGAGATTTACTGTACTGTGTCCCGAGTGCTTAAAAACTAGTTAAAGTCTGTGAAAGTTACATCTGCAAGCTATGATCATTCCACCTTAAAACATTAAACTGTGCATGTGTTACCTGACAGCTCTTCCACCGAAAAGAAAATGCAGGTGTTCAAAATTGTCATACGTTCTCCTCTTTGAAGCCATGTATGCATCTGACATTAAAAGTGGCATTTCACAAAAGATTTGCTTTGCCATTGAATTGAAGTTTGGAAAAACAGTGAACATCTGAAAATATATTAATGATAAAACTATCTAGTAAAAGGATTTCAAATAACTGTTTTAAGTTGGCCTTCAGCAGCTGAAAGCTTTATTACATCTGGAATAGAAAAAAAATGGGATCCTGGCTTTGCAGGAGAAATGAATCTAGCAAATCAAATGTATCAGCTCATAAGTAACTCTCCCTGCATGCGGTCATACTTCCTTTTGGAGAACAGCAATCCAGGGAGTTGCCTTGTGAGGTATAACTTCTGAAGTGGACTGAAACAGTGTTGCCAAGGGAAATTAAAGTGCTTTTCTTGGTTTTCTTGCAGTAAGTCTGATTTCAACAACACAAAGTCTGCTACCTCACTGCCAAAGCAAACAATGGCAGAGAGGACTGCTCATCTTTAAGCTGATTTAGTAAAGGTTTTAACATTTAGATGCAGACTCTGTTTCAATGGTCAGTGTTTTGGTTATGCTATGTGTTTGCCAAACTGTTCAGGGGAAGCACAGCATTTGTCCATCGGAACTACAGGCTGCAACTTTCACCTAAGTTTATAGTCAAATTTGGGGGAAAAAAGTATGACAAAGCAAGTAGTGCACTGAAATGTAAATGAGAAAACAAAAGGTAAGGTGACCACCATGGTTGACCCTAAACAAATCGATAACTACATTAACACAAGTTAGTTGTTGGTACAAATGATCACATTAGATATTTTTATACTGACTCATGAGCTACAGTTCTACTGTGTGCAATGGATTCAGAAAAGAACACTAATTTGCCATATTTCATCTTAAAAAAATCATCAGTGTGGCACAATCGGTAGTTTGTTCTTACAGTTCTGCATCTTTGTATAGCACTGTATTCATCTTCCTCTTTTTTGCCACTTCATTTTAACAATGTACAAGAGCAGTAGCTTTTTTCACTGTCATTTATAGGCCTACTAAGTATGCCTTCTCTACAGCCATCTAGGAGGACAGGGCCCATGACCAGTCCCTGAGGCATCTAATGTATTCATTTGTTTTTGATTTAGTCCACCTTCTGTTACAATTTCAACCAGTTTCTTACCTATTTCTTTTTCTGGCCAAACAAAGCAGTTCTAGATTCTGAAATCAGGATCTTCAAATGTGCTTAATGGCATGAATCCTGAGACATTAAAGCCAATGTCAAATAAATCTGTAATCCAGCTTTCTGTCACTAAGTAAGTCATTATCCCCTCTCTGATTAGTTTCCCATTTAGTCCATGCCCTACAAAAGTCCACCTGTCAAGATCTTTTGTGCCTCAGTTACTCCAGCTCCACACATCTTCTCAAAGTGAGACTGTGCCATTATGCTTCTTTCACATAGACCATCCTACTAAACTGAAATACTGCAAACACTAACAAATTCTGCATATGACCAGTTCACATAAACTCTTCTGTAACTGGTCAACATGGATAGAGTTCCTGATGTGTGTTCATTTTGGGAATTTAAGAATGCATGAAACATATGTCATGAAGATCTTAACAAGGAGTTGGTAACAATAAGTTTTTGGTAAAGCGTGATCTGTAAATTATCCACTAGTTATTGCAAAAGAGTAAATAACTAAGTTTCCCTTATATGCTGTTGGAGTCCATCTTTGTGTATTTCCAGGATCGTGAGGTATATTATTTGGGTGATGTTTTCCTCAGATTAAATTGCTGGTGAAATTCTGCAGGCTCTACCTGATTGTGATTTCTCACAAAACAGTGCTGATACCAAAGAAGTTAAATTGGACTGTTATTTAAAGTTTCCTTAAGGTATGCATAACCTAATTACATTTATTTATTTGTTTATTGTTTATTGACATTTGTTGGACAGTCCACTGGGTCTGAAACCCATATTCATTGGGGGCCCAGGGAGAAAAGCTCTACTTGCAGATCAGAATTTTTACAAGATAATATTTACAATAATAAAACCATGTACAAAAATGTTTATAAAATTTCCTAGCGATTAGTAATACACAGAGTAGAAAGTTTTATACAGTCTGTTTAGGTGTTAGTAGTACACATACATAATTTTTAATGACATTCGTTGTATGGAGGGAAAAATACAGTAGATACATTCATAATAAACAGTTCATTTATGAACATCAGTGCATGGGAAGTTTAGGATTTAGTCTAATAATGATTATAGAGACAAGACAGCGATTGGCATACCTTAACTAGTGTGGAAAAGTCAATGATGTTCAGAGGATATGCAAATTATTACTTGAAATTATAAAGAGTCATACTACTTACCATAATCTTAGAATTTGTTTTTGGTGATCTATAATTCTGGGCACAAGGACAGATCTAATTATTAAGAAAGTGGCTTTTTTAGGGCAAATGTGAAGGTTTTTATGAAATCAAGTTGTGTAATGGGGGGTAGGGCAGTCCATAATTTTGCTGTGGAGTGGGAGTACAAGGTTTGTACTCAACTACTCTCTTGTTGTGTTTGGTTACACTTAGAAGTTATTAGTAGACCAAAGATTCTGGGAGGGGATGTAGGATTGTAGGATAGAATGAAGTGAAAGGCAGTTTTCTGTGTTGTTTATTACTTTATGATCCAGAGTTAGTTGGGTGTAGTAAAGGTGGTGGGGGAATTCAAACCATTTCAATTCCTAAATGGCCTGGCAGTGGTGTATGCAGTTTGGTAGGCCAGAGGCAAATTTTGCAGTTGTATAATAGCATGATTGTAGTTTGATAACTAGAGATGTGTAAAGGTTGGTAAAGATGGGGAAACCATAGAGGAGGCAGGGGAGACGGAGGGTATTTACCAGTTTTATTTTTGTAGGTTTATCCATATAGAGTTAGAGTTTGCCTAGCTTAAAATGTGGGTTTTTTTTTATTGTATTAAGAATATGTTGTTCGAAGGATAGTTTGTCATCTATAGTAATGCCTAGTAATTTTGATGTCTTCACTACTTTAATTTCAGTGTTATTTTGAAGTCCTGTGGAGGTGGTTTAGATGAAAATAGAAGTAGCTTAGATTTTTGGGGATTTAGTAGTAGCTGTGCTTCATTTATTCAAGTTTCTATGGTTGAAAAGGCGTTTTGTGCTATTTTTAGGAGATCTGAGGAGTTGCTAGAGGAGGATATGATAGTAGAATCATCAGCATATTGGATGAGTGAACTTTGGAGGAAAGCTGTGTGGAGACTATTTATAATTACATTAAAAAGCAAAGGCCCAAGAATGGACCCCTGGGGGACTCCTGTCTTATTAACAAGATAACCAGATTGATTGTTTTGCCATCTTACAGATTGTTGTGTGTTCTTCAAGTAGCTGGCAAACTAGGAAAGGGCATGTTCAGAGCATCCTAATGTTGCTAGTTGTTGGAGAAATTTAGTATGTGATACTGTGTCAAAAGCTTTGGATAGGTCTAATAAGACTAATGTCAATAAACAAGAGTCCGGAGCTTTGTTCACAGTATCAGTGAAAGAAAGTAAGGCCGTAGTAGTACTGGGTGGGGGGTGAAAGCCATTTTGTGTAGGGGCAAGGAGATTATTGTCAGAGAGGTGTTTTAGTAGTAGAGTGTGTATACACTTTTCCAGTATTTTAAATAATGGTGAGAAAATGGAAATGGGCCAATAGTTAGTTAAATAATTAGTATTGCCACCTTTATGCAATGGGGTTATGATTGATTTCTTCCAAATTTGAGGGACTGTGGATTCGGAGATGGATCAGTTAATTAGAGTACTGATGGGGTAGGCTATTGCATCTGCATCAAGTTTCAAGCATTCATAGGAGAGGTTATCGGCGGATAAGGAGCATGGTCTAAGTTTAGTGAGCAATTTAAATAGTAGAGAGGAGGGCACTGGTTTTATTACTGGGGTATTGTTAGTGGTTTCTTTGTGGAGTGAGGGATGTAAGCTGGGACTCTCATGAACTGGGTTTGAGGTGCTTATGTTATTGTTGGGAGGTTTGTTTGTTGTCAATGGGAGTCCTTTGACAAGTTTAAGAATGCTGTTAATGATGTGGGAGTTGAGAATGTGGACTATTTTTTGTGGAACTTTATCAGGGGATGGTCATGGGTGTTGTGTGGTTCCAGGATTAAGGAGAGAAGAGACCGATTTCCAGAATATTTGGGGGTCATTTCTTTCACTAGATAATTGTTGTGAAAAATATTTTTTTCTATCATTTTTAACTAATTTCTTGGCTTTGTTACAAAGTTATTTGGAGGTAATTTCATTTGCTTGTTTTTTGTTTTTACGTCATTCTTTCCAGGCTCAGTCTCTGGAAAGAAGAATTTGTTCTGCTGGTTTTGTAAGCCAAGGAGCTTGATTAAGTTTTGTTCTTTTGTACCGAATGGGGGCTAAAGTATTTAAGGTATCAAGGAAGATGTTATTAAAATAGTTTACAGCATTTTCTAAGGATAATGTTTTAGTGGGGTCCAATTCTGAGCTTTTGGGGAGTTACTGAAAGTTATTTGGTTGATGTTGGTTAAGTTTATAGAGGATATCAGGGGTGGTACCAGCGTTGGAGTATTTTTGTGGAACTGAGACTGGGATCCAATCCAAGATGGATTCTGGTTGCTTCTTTAGTATTCGTGTAGGACATGTGACAAGCTGTGTATACCTATCCAGGTTAATACAATTATCTGGGGAGTCTGAGATTAAATTTTGTCAATTCATGTTAGTATACCCTAGAATGACAGTTTTATTGGATATGTTTTAAGTTGTCCAAAATAGAAACTCTTCAGGAATGTTTTGCCAGGGGGATATATAGTGCTGCTATGCATAAATGTCTACTATTATTTATTTGTAATGATGGTAATGAAATGTCCATGTTTCCAAAGGTTGGGACAGGTTTAGGAAAGGATGTAATGATTCAGAAGTTATGGTAGATTAAAGCTACACCCCCCTTTTATTAGGAGTCTGTATTTTCGTAAGATACTATAACCAGTTAGAACTATTTCAGTGTCTGATATTTCTGGCTTTAGCCAACTTTCTATAACAGCTACAATATCTGGGGTATATTGAGAGAGCCAGGCATGAAATTGTGCAGTTTTGTTACACATGCTCTGTGTTGACTGTAATTATAAATAGGTTTCAAGTGTTATTAGATAACTTGGAAGAGGGAGAGGGGGGGGATGGTTGATACTGGGAGAGAGGGAAAGGCCAGATTTGTATGTATGTCACAGCTTTGAGATAGTAACAAGAGATGATTTATAAGGTGTGAGAAGTAGTAGGTTTTAGAAGAGGACCGAGCTAAAGTATATGGAATTATTTTTAGTTTGTTTATGATAGGGAGGACTCTGAATTTGGTAGTGTATACATTGCTACAGTTGAACAAAGATGATGAGATGTTAAAAAAGCTAATTATATTGGGTTGTGGTGATGTAGTTAGGGTAGGAATTCTTGAAAATAATGATAATTGCATGCTCTGGAGGGTGGTGGCTTGGGTTAGTATGAGAACAGCATTGCCGAGAGAGAAAATGAAAATAATTAGCTGTATGGTACTGTGCATTTTGTAGAGTAACTGATATAGGATATAAGGTAGAGGTGAAACTTGTGATATTAGGATGTTTGGAAAAATTGATCAGTGTTTAAAGTATTAGTGGCACTTAGTAGATGATACTTGGGTGTGGTAGTGGAGTGGTTGATTTGGTGATGGCTTATAGAGGAGTGGTCTAGGGGAGTATAAGTGTAATGAAAGAGGGTGTGGGTAGGAATGCAGGTTGGGTAGGGGAGCAAAGTGAGGGGGAACAGAGAGGGTAGAACAACGATGTGGAATAAAAGCAGCGTGAGAGAGACAATCATTTTACTGTGTAAAAGCAGATAAGTATGATAATTGTCTCACAAAAACACCTTGTTACTAGTTTGCTTTCTGTACACAAAGTACAATTGTAGGGGGCTAGGCAATCTAATAGCTGTGAGTTTATCCGGGTTCCTGGAACTTCAACTAGTCAAATCAGAATGCCAGTTGGAAGAGGGGTATAAGAAAAAAAGATTGTCTTTTGGGAGAGGTCTGTAGTCTGGAATGTGAACAGAGTCAAAGCCAAACTAGTGGGAAGGATGGGTCCAGTAGTGTGCATGCTCTTGTAGAGGCTTACAAGAATAAGTAAAAGTACACTTTTTAGACCTACACTTCTTAAATGCAGTAAGTTCTTGGGTGTTAGAACTTTCACGTCACAAAGTACATCAGCTTTTGGGGTCATTTCTGGTAGCCATGTCTTATCAATAGGATGACAGTTAAGAAGATAGGATTTGAGCTGCAAAAACTGGAGAAAAAATGAATACTTTGTTGTAAAACAATAGCAGAATGGAAAACGCTAAACTGTAACTACTAAATAGTAGATTTATCAAAATAATAGAGAATTATTTAGCCCAGGAACTGTACTAATGGAAACAGCAGAAAGAGTCAAAATCACACACTTAAAAGTCTAATTATGAACTAGTAGTAGAAAACATTTAGGCAATTTAAGTACAGGCATTATGAGACTGCAATCCACAGTACAAACACTTGCAATTAAGTCACTACCCGTTTCTGGTCACTCAGATTAAATATTGCTATTTACAAAAAGCAACATAGTGATAGCAATTGCGATCATTTCTGCTGGTAGGCAGCACCATTCACAAGTCAGTACAGTTCTGAAACACGATTAAATATTTGTGACTTATAAGCTCTCAACAACTGGGTGCAGTGATTGAACAATAAAATTGTGGTAGTGGTTCAGCAAACTGTAACATAAACACTAGTACAAAAATAGATATGCTTAGCTACTGTTAAATCAAGATATAGAATGCTATGTCATAAAGATGCTCCTAAAGTATGACATGAAGCCAACACTGAATAGTAAGACCCAATATGAAGGAGCCACGAACAACACATATACCAGCATTAGCGCAGCACTACTACTTTAACATGGATAACAGGTTAGGATTTAACAGTGAAAGTCAAACTCAGCATACAACATTAAATTAGCTCAGAAAATATGCATACTTTGCGAGCACACTACTGGAGGGGTTGGGAGTGATACCAATTTGTTGTGCCTTTTGGAATGTTTAAAAATGGTGCCAGTTACAGTGGGTTATTTGTAAATTCTGTTAGGGTTCCTGATTAATTAGGGATGGATTGCAATGAGTGATGGCAGTACAAAGACTGTGGTAGAGAAGGCAGATGGAGAAAGAAGGAGAATATGTTGGAATTAATTTAGAGAGATAATGTAAATGGCTGCTTCTGAACCACGATGTGGAGTAAAAGCAGCATGAGAGAGACAATCAGTTTGCTGTGTAAAGCAGGTCAGTATGATAATTGTCTTGCAAAAACACCTTGTTATTAGTTTGCTTTCTGTACACAAAGTAAAACTGACACAAGTACAAGCTAAATCCAATCAAATAAGGGAAATCAAAATGTCAAAAGATTGCAAATTAAAGACTGGCATAGAAATGTTGTATAACTGCTATAAGGATGTAAACAAAGCAAGCAGTGGCCTTGATTCAGAGAAGATTAATTTGGAAAGAATAGTTAGCAAACTGCACATTACTACAATTTCAGAAGTGGCCGAGAAAAAAACTTTTAGAATTTATATATTTTATAAAGAAGTTTCCAATACTATAAAAGAAATGAAAGTTAATAACTCAACATGTATAGATGAGATCATATCTGATCCAATTAAATATCTGATGTAGCAAGTGATATTTTTCTTCCATGAAGTATTATTGGATATCCAAAAAGTGCAAGAGTCTCACAGTCATGTAAATTGCAATAAATCTAAAAGAAGACAAGGATTCCACAAACTACTAAGCATAAAGATGAATTTCCCTACTAAACATTCACTATAAAATATTTATATCCATATACATATATATATATATATATATAGATATATATATATATATATATATATGGAGATA
>NC_056745.1:181780429-181910429 GCF_019279795.1 Protopterus annectens | reverse complement strand
AAACTTGTTACTACCAAGCAGTTGTCAGGAAGAATGAAAGGAATGTATAAATGTGGCAGTTGTTCCATATTTGGGTTTATACTAGGGCCATATTTAAGCCTAGAGAACTTGGGATATACTATTCAGATCCCTGAGGTGTTTAATTGTAAATCTAAGGGTGTGGTTTATATCAGTACCTGTATAGGATGTAGTTCTCACTATGTAGGTATGACAACTCATAGTTTAGATATAAGGATCAAAGAACACCTCTATGCCGTAAACATGAGAAAAATGCATTCTTTGGATTGTAGTAACTACAATAAATTTATATTTACTATAGTCAAACAAGTCCCAACAGACAGAAGAGATAGAGATTATAAAAGTAAGGTTGAGCAAAAGGACACATTGTGGCAGCTAAAATTAGGTGTTGATTGTTTACCCGGTCTTAATGATATGATTAACTTAAATGTTTTTTAAAAGACGGGTGGTTGAAAGTGGTTAAAAAAGGTTTTAAGTGCAAAAAGCTTTTAACATTTTTTATATTTTAGGTATTGCATTCAATGGTTCTTCACTAATGATTATTAAAGTAGATTGATTTTAATTATGTATTAATTGAAGCTGTTGACTAGTTTGTAATAGATATAAATTGGCAATGATGTTGTAGTTCTTTATTCTGATGAAGTCCTTTGAGGACAAAAGCATTGAATAAAGATTTGTCATGCTATTTCAGGGCCTTTTTGTCTCTGAAGAGTGTACCAGTTGTTTCTTTTTTCATAGTAGTTTACCTTTTTACCACTATTGGTTTGGGATGATTTTTTTTTTGTTTAGTATTGTATTGTCTGCCAAAACCTCCAAGTTGCCTTAGGTCACTTGACTCCCAGCCTATAATTTGCCCATTTATTCCTCTCTTTGTTGAGGCAACCCATCCATAAACCAATGGGATGGGTGTCTCACTAGGTAGCAGGTGGCAGGGGGGAGTGAGAGACAAAAGACTGAGTGAATATGTAGGATATCGTGCCAGCATTAGGAAAGGATTTCTTCTTTTGATCCTATACTTTGTGGACCTCAGAATGAAATTGTCTCAGTATAAGCTACCTACATGTGGTCCCATGTATGGGTTGTAGCTACAGTTCTGTTTTTTGGTCTATAACTCTGTTTTTGACCGGACAACACTAGATCCTGCTCTCACCTAAGAGATGTTCCTCCAGGTGGTAATCCCATGCCATACACCAAAGATGGAGAAGTGGACTGCAGGTGCTAAGTCCTTCCTAATTCTCTAGTCTTGTAGCCCCAGAACTTCCAGTCAAACCTGAGTAACCAGAGTTGCCATCTGATGCATTGGTACCGCACCAGTTGGCAGGATATTAATGTAGCTAGTGTAGTTTACAGCTGTTATTGTACATTATCATTGGCTGTAGTAAGGAAGGAGCACACAGAGCTCACAAAGATATAATGTGTGTCATCCTGAATTGTCACCAGTGCCTTATTTGTCCCAATTGTTTGATAAAATGATAAATATATGGTAGTTGGTAAGCTGGTGGGCTGCAATTCAGTATTGTAAATGTTGTTCTGGTACAGCTTGTCACGTGATGATGAAGTAAAAATGCTTTTAGGGTAGGGGTAACTGTCCATGTGAAGTAATGGATATTATTAATTTGAAGGGAGTAAAATCATTAAGTGATTTTCAATTTCCTGCGGTACATAGGCAGTTTATTTAGTGGCACCAGAGATACCTGAAGATGGCAAATGAGCAGCAGAAAATAAAGAGCAGTTTCATTTTTGTGGGAAGAATTTAGGAAGGGAATAGTATTAATCTGTGACTACTGTAAACAGTAAGGAAAAAAGCATGCCTTGAAACTGAGGATTTAATATTGCTTCAGATACTGCATTCACTTGGTCTCATGAGATACTGTTCAGTGCTGTACGAGAATGCAAGAGAGGGATGCATGTTGCATCCTTGGAATTGCATTTTCTCATTGTGCAAAACGGGAAAACAAACCAATATACATATGAACTGAGCGAGCATTTAAAGTGTATAACTGAATCATGAAGGGTTTGACTGTAGAGTTTTGCATATCATATCTGAATGTCTACAGTTTGCCACCCACTCCCTCACAGTGGTGCCTTGGATTGCTGATATCTCACCACACTATGTTTCTGATTCCTAATATATTAACAAAAGTATTTATGTCAGTTCATTAGACCCAGATTAGTCTAGCTTATAAGGCTTTAAGAGGCAATAACTGGTTCATATTTTTGCACTCTTATGTGATAAGTCCCCGAGAGAACACTGAAGAGATGTGTTCATTGGTTTGTTGTACACGTCCCAATAGGATTAAATTGATGAATCACTTGCCAGTTATTCAGAGCACCGTGTTGGTTGCTGTAAGTGTATGAAAGGTGTAAAGGAAGTGTATGAAAGGTGATGGTGAGGCAGGAGTATATTTGGCAGACCATCATGTCATATTTTTGGAGTATATTAGAAGCTGACAACATAAGAAGGGTTAGGCTTTTAGACTAGCAAGAGTTAGTTTTTGTGACATGGATTAGAGGTGTAAAGAATTTTGACATTCATTGAGAGGATGAAGAGAAAGGTGAAGCATCAGATCTAAAGAATCACATAATTTAATATGAATCAAATGAGATGCATATTAAAGAATGAAATACTGGCCATCAGAAATCACTAGCTGTAACAGTTTTTGGAAGGTACTGGGTCACATTACATGACTTCCAAGGGTCAGGTATTATGGCATATCAGGGACTAGGGTCATGTTAACATGGAAGAATCACAGGTTAGCCACCTGGTCAGGTCATTGATGGGTGCCTTTATTAGACTGTGCTGTACATATATTCATGCTTACTTCATAAGTTACACTGAAAATGTGTAGGCCTTTAGGAGCTTTTGTGAGTAGTGTTGGGGAGGGGTGACGTGCAGTTCTTAAAAATCTCTTGGGAACCTCTGTTCTTTCAGATGGCAGAATATTCACTTCCCCACTGTTACACAGTTGAAGTCTTTCAGTGAAAGCAGAGCTTTCATTTTAACTCTAAAATATGAATCAGCAGTGGGATAGGACAGAAGAGAATTGTTCATTGTCAGAAAAAGCCAACTGAAAGTACAGTTGTAGGCATTTTAGAACATCATACTGAGATATCGGTGAATATGTAAGAAAAATAATGTGGGAGCAAAATAATATCCAAATGTTGTGTTTCTAAATGTAAAGGCTTTTTTGTGTGTGAGGTTGTAGAACTTAATAAGCATAAGATATGGAAACAGTGATGGCAGCTAGAAATCTGTAAAACATATATATATCTATATATATATATATATATATATATATATATATATATATATATATATATATATATATATATATATATATATATATATATATATATTATGACAGGTTGCTACATTTTCTTGTATTAGAGAAAACTGTGATATTACCTTATTTTCCTGAGTTCCATAGCTAATATGGCTTTTGCTTTTTGCCAGTTTTCAAAATGAGAACAATATGTGAACAATGTAAAATAAAGGAGTTATATTGCATAAGATACAGTAATATAGAGAACTGGTACACGTCATATTAGTGCAGACTGCACTTGAAGAGCCTGGGTTCTTTGACTGGTCAGAATGTGAATTAAATGGCAATACAGCTTACGGGTAATCCCCCTTTCTGATCAAACAACTATAACTTTGGATCTCCTTTGTCTCCATTTATTGTGCTCTTGTTGTGTTCTTCCAGTGTCATGGCATTTTTTTGTGGGTACAACACAAAAAGGAGGCTAGCACCAACCAAACACGTACTAGTAACAAAAGCACTAGAGGAGGAAGGCAAACAAGTCCTTGCTGGTAAAAAGATTCTTTTATTGCCACAAACGGCTGGAACAAAACGAATTCAATACACTCCAAGGCACAAACGCTATGTCTCCACACCTGCGTTTTCGTTTCATTTTTTTGTGGGTACCTTGGACATATCCCTTCACTGAGTGGGTTTTATCTCTGCTGACGGGAAGATCTTTAGGCTCCTGAGTTATGAATATCCTGTAGAACTGGAGACAGGAGCTGAGATGCAGGAGCTGTCATACTACAGCTGAATGTATTTTGTTTTAAGCCTTAATAATCCCCAGACATGCTGGGTAACATCATTCAGTTTGTCATGCAGTGGGCTCTTGAGGGGGATACTCCAGCCTATGGGTGATGCAGACCTCTTTTGAGCAACAGCCTTACAATGCAGCAGCCCCCTGTATCATTGCTGCTGTCTCACCACTGTAGTTAGTGAGCTGAGCATGCTCCTAATGTGTCTCCATGACCTCATCAAAGGGAATGCAGCCTCATCATTCTTCTTTCTCCCATTGTTAGCTCCTTTACTGCCTGTGCCACTAATAACACCTGGGCCGTGTGGGTCACAGTTCAGGCTCCATCACTCTGTGTCATGGAACTAGTGAGTATTTCCCCTCCTCTGTGGTAAAGCCATATTGGAGATTAGAGATGTGGGGGCAAAGCACATGGGGTGTGGTGTATGACACATATGTGTGCTCACATATCATTGCTGGAGCCTTCCTGTGTCCTGACAGAGTGCTCTTCAAACTATCTGGAGATATACAGAGCTGAGTATATTTTTCTGGCACTTCAGAGTTGTGTACTGGTAATTGTTGTTTGACTAATTTTATATCATTGCTGGCTGACTTCAGAGTTGTGCACTGTTATTTATGCTTCACTGTATAGTTTTTCAGATCTCTGCTGAAGGTGTTGGTTTTCCCATACCCACTCTCCCTATTCCTGTGTTGTTGTTTAAATTTGGAGGCTTTTGCAGTTGCCCGCCCCCACTGTAGATTTGATCTGGGACACTCACCTCCAGTCCCATCTCTTTACCTCATTCTACCTAATAGACTCCTTCTGCACTTGTTTTTAGTCATTTTTAATTTAATTGCATTTTTTAAACTGGTCTAACATTGCTACACACTCAAGTGTGCTAGCTTGCACAGCATTTGAATTGTTTTGACTGCTGTTTTAGCTACTTTTCTGTATATGTATATATAAAAAAAATACCTTTCCTGTAACTAGTGTAGTCCAGATTCAGATTTGCTGTATCCAGGACTGTATGTAAGCTTCTGAGCCCCCCAAGCTTTCTGTGTTGGTGGGAAGCCTTCTAGCTTATCAGTGGGAGTGGTAAGCACTAGGTAACCTATCTACCACATAAGGAGTGGTTCTGGCCCAGAAATTGTAGTTATTGCCCGTTTGGGCAGTTTTTCCATCTCTCACAACTTTCTGATTTAAAAGCCCGCATTTGCACTTGTTTCGCCCCTTTCCTGAACTAGTTTAGTCCAGATAAAGATTCTTAGTTTTAGCACTTGAATTTGCTTATTCGTGATCAGCACTTGTTCAGAACTTGTAAGCACTAAATAACCTACTAATTACTACAGCACTCAACCTTCCTCATTACCTAGAGGAAAACAGTTTTTGTACTTACTTTTCTCACTTGCTTAGAGAAAAACAGCTCTTGGACTCACTTTCCTCACTTATCTAGAGGAAAATAGTTTTTTATTCAGGTATGTCCAAGGGTCAGCTCCCAGTGTTCTCTCCAGTCTATCCGATGAATCTGGGCATCTTGGGGAAATGTAGAAATTGCCTCATGTACACAGACAACCCTCTCCTCCTACCAGCCAACACTACAACCTGTGAGAGATGCACTTATCTAGCCAAACTGGAGGTAAAGCTCTCTCCAATCAAGACTGAACTTGACAGTCAAGAGGAGAAGGTAAACACTTGCACCACACCACACTCATCACATAGTCTCACTAAATCTCCACCACTAAAACCACACATAGAAACACAAAAACATTTGTGGAGGCTCTCAATAATAATCTGCTCAAGCAACAGAGACCTCCAAAGCAGAAATGCAAGCAACCTCCACCCCCCAACACAACCCAAATGACACATAGCCCGCAGACTCAGTGTGCCACTCAATCACAGTCAATAAGGCAAAACAACGTACCCAACACACTAGTCATAGGTGACTCTATAGTCAGGCACACTGATGTCCCATGCACCAGGCTAAATAAGGAGAAGGTTACTGTCATCTGCCTGTCGGGTGCCAAGATCCGCCACATAACCCATGCATTCAGGTCACTCCACAACAAGTACAAATATGACTCTGTCATTGTCCATGTTGGTGTGAACGACCTGAGACATACCTCCCTGGACTTCATGAAAAGAGACATGGAAGAGCTCTCCGATCTTGTAGCCCAGGCAGGTATGACCCTAGCCCTGAGTAGCATTCTGCCATCACCCAGAATGATGCCGCAGTACAAGGACAAAATGATTGACTTCAACAATTGACTAAGCTTCTGGTGCCATTCTAAAGGGATCCAGTATCTGTCTGCCTGGGATGACATGGTCAACAGACCACGATGCTTTGCCAGAGATGGCCTGCACCTGTCATCCTTGGGATTCTGGATACTGGCTAAGGTTCTTGCTGCCCCTATAGTGCCTTTTTTAGGCAAGGTTCAAATGACAAATTCACCATCGTAACAGGAATAGGCAAGCAAAAACTGAGGGTGATGCTACTCAATGCTAGAAGTCTAAATCTCAAAATGCACTCACTCGAGGCACTCCTTAAAATGGAGAACATCGATATCTGTGCAGTGACTGACACCTGGTTCAAGGCTCCAGAGATCACCTCTGCACTACTAGGATATAACTCATACCACAGTTTTCGGCCATGTAACCTGGACCGGAATACCAAAGGCGGAGGTGTGTCTATATTCATTAAGGATATCCACACCTCCAGGCTAGTTGCTCAGCATAATGCAGCCGAGGTTATCCAAGTGCAACTAACTCTGGGAAAAACTGCAATCCAAATTGTAGCTTGCTACAGATCACCCACCATGCCCCAGGATTCCTACTCCTCTTTTCTTGATATACTGGAAAATATTAGGGTTCAACCAAACACCCTAATAATGGGCGATTTCAACTACCCCACCATTAACTGGGAAAACTACTCGTGTACCAACTCCTTCGCTCAATGCTTTCTGAAATTCATAAACTCCAATGCCCTGGATCAACTTATCCACACCCCCACCAGGGGCAACAATATCCTAGATCTAGTCATTACCAACATGAGTGACCGGTGTTCCACACCTGAAGTCAACACCTCATTGGTCCGATCTGACCATAAGCTAATTACCCTGGATATCCACATCCTGCCCCCACCCCCCATTAAGGAAATCATGGTAAAAAATTTCTCCAAAGCCAACTTCATGCTTCTTAAGACAGAAGTGGTGAACTTCATAACACCCATGCAGATGGACAATACAGTTATGACTACTGAATCCTACACAATTGCACTTTATATGCACTTACATGAGTGCATGGATCATGCTATCCCAAACAGAACCAAGACGCTATCCTCCAAAAAAAGGAAACCAATCTGGTGGTCCTCTGCCATAAACAAACTGTACAACAGAAGGAAGAAACTGTTGCAAAAGAGAGTAAAATCCCATGAGTGGAGGAACTCCCTGGTCAGCCTCAGTAAGAAGCTGCAATCCCTGATAAAATCCTCCAAAGCTGGTTATGAAAACAAAATCACCACTGAGTCTAAAGACAACCACAAAGCATTCTATAGCTATGTCAAGAATCTCAATGGCAACACTCAGATCTCCTCTGAGTTACAGCATAATGGCACTAAATATACAGACCCAACTGATATTGCCAACATCCTGGCAGATAGGTTCAGTTCTAACTTTACCCCCCTCTCACCCCCTAAAGAGCCCATATCTATACCAGAAGAATGTAAAGTTCCTGTAATCATGGCTGCACAAGTAAAAACCACACTCTCCAAAGCCATGAACACGGCATCCATGGGACCAGACAACATCCCAGGCTGCATTCTGCACGAACTACAGAACGAACTGGCACCCCACCTAAGTACCATCTGCAATCATAGCCTCACTTCAGGCTTTGTGCCTGCTGAATGGTGCACAGCAACGGTTATCCCACTCCACAAGGGTGGAGCCACCACGGACCCCGGGAACTACCACCCCATTAGCCTGATGAGCCTGGTCTGCAAGGCCATGGAATGTATCATCATGGAACTTATAAACAAAGACACTGGTAATCTCCAAACTCTGGACCCCACCCAGTTTGGGTTTGTAAAAGGCAGATCATGTCTCCTAAACCTGATAGACTTCTTTGAAGCAGTCATCAAAGCTGTAGAAAAGGGTGAGGTGGTTCACACAGCCTATCTAGATCTTGCCAAGGCTTTCGACATCATCCCTCACTCTGGAATTATAGATAAACTCACTAAACTAGGTATAAATCCCTATATTACAAGATGGGTTGCCAACTGGCTCACTGACAGAACCCACACTGTGAAAGTAGCATACTCCAAATCCGACTTCAGACCAGTGACAAGTGGAGTACCACAGGGTTCAGTCCTGGGTCCTCTCTTGTTTGGTATCTACTTCTCTGAAGTACAGGCTAACACAGAAGGTCTTTGACTAATGAAGTTCGCAGATGACTGCAAACTAGAAGCCATAATCGAAACTCCTAACGATGTGGACATCCTACAAAAGGGCCTCACTGAGACAGATGCCTGGTGTCAAAGCCATGGCCTCCACCTCAATGCCAAAAAGTGCATTGTCATCTCCTTTGGTAAAAACTCTGTACCCATGAACTACAACATAGGCGGTAGTATACGTAACACTGAAAGTGTGATAAGAGACCTTGGGACACAGGTTGACAGTAGTCTCTCCTTTGATAATCACATCGCCACAGTAGTCAGGAAATCCTTCAGCGTGGCACACCTCATCACAAAAGGTTTCTCATCCAGATAAAAAGAGGTCATTGTTCCCCTCTACTCATCACTCATTAGATCCCTTATAGAGTACAACGCCCCTTTTGGTATGTACCTCACAAGACATCTACAACAACTGGAAAGGCCGCAGAAATACCTCACAAAGAGGATTACTGGCCTCAAACAGATGCCCTACGCAGACCGTCTCAAAAAACTCCAGCTTTACTCCGTCGCATATCGCCTACTCAGAGGTGATCTCTGCCTAACATACAAAGCTATGTCAAACTCAGAGCTGTTGGACATGCTCCACTTAAAGAAATCCCAATCTCTCCAAGCCACATGCTCTAGGGACCTAAACCTTGTCACTACAATAAATAGAACGTGCCGGAGGGATAGATTTCTGTCCCAGAGACTTCCCATACTCTGGAATAAACTACCTATCTATATCAAACAAAGCTTCTCATTAGCACTCTTCAAGAAAAATCTTGATGATTGGATGGGAAATAGGAAATTCACCCCGGGGAATCACCTATGTGGCTCTGCTCGACAGTGGCACAGGAAAATAATTTTCTTGGGTGGCAAAAGCCAGGGTACCTTTTTGGCTGGGCTTGTATAGGCCCCAGGGCCGATAGCCTAGTACCTACCTATGAACCTATGAACCTGTGATGGAAATTCAATTTTCATTCACCCATTTTCCATTATATGGTTCATCCTATTAAAGATAATGGGGTCGACCCTATCGCAGTACCCAGCAAGCATAAGGCAAGAGAACTAATCCTGGCTGAGATGCAGTTCAAGTGTTTATTGCCTTGCTTCTAAACTAAATAGTAACACAAGTAAAAATCATATATATATATAAAAAAAAAATATATATATATATATATATATATATATATATATATATATATATATATATATATAAATAAATAACAATACAAAGCTAAAAATAACAACATGGATAAGAGAGGCAAACTGGTATATTAAGCGAAAGTTAGATGAAATTACTATGTCTTAAGGGACCTATTGAATCCCCTGAGCACAGGGGACTGTATTAGCCAGCCTGGTAGTACATACCCATAGTGTGTGACCTGAAAGGCCAAAGTTCAACACCTAGAAGATTAAGCTGCAACTTTAGAGCTACCCAAAGCCCCTGGAAGGCAGCATGGTATACACATCTGGCAGTATGTTGAAAGCAGCTTTTTCAGGTAGTGGAGACATAAGTCATGAAGGGCTAGATGAATGACGACTAGACCTTTATAGGTGATGTGGAACCAAACTGGCAGTAAGTAAAGACTCTGAAGGACCAGTGACATGATGGCATGCATACATGCCAGTTACTAATAGGGCAGTAATGTTTTGTGCAAGCTGCTGGCTGTCAATCTCAAAGTTCAGAATCCCTTAAAGTGTGAGTTACAATAATTCATGTGCAAGGAAAGCAGGGCGTGCACAACCACAGGCAGGTCCTCTGCTGGTGACAGGTGTTTTATCTGAGAAATATTCAATAAAAGAAAGCAAGCGAATTTTATAGCAGCTAATGTTTGGCCTTTAGTTGTCAGACAATCAGTAGGATGACTCCAGGGTCACACATCTTCAGCATAACTTCTAGCCTGTCACCTCTGTAAGCTATGCAGAGGTTGAAGAACAGAAGATCTGATTCCCTGAAAGTGGTATGTATCACCATGACAACTGTCTTGATTGTGTTGTGCTTGAGCCTATTATGAACTATCCAGTAGTGAATGCCATCAAGCTTGTCAGCAAGGATGTACACAGGCAACAATGACTTCAGAAGAAAGCAGTGGTATTACTATGTGCAGCATAACTGTCATACTGCATATCTCACCTCATAATGTGATCACATTGGGCAGATGATACATAGTATCATAGAATTGAGTTCACCAGAATGAATACTGCAGCATATCAAAGTTCAGAGAAAAATAAAAACTGAGGTGATGCCAAGTATAGGCCACTACATGTATCCAGAGACAAAGGAGGAGAACGACTCAAGGACAGTCCCTAGTATGTCATGTCATTTTGGCTAAACACTCCAAAAGATCCTGTGATCAGTTGTACCGAAAGCTGCAGTAAGATCAAGAAGGCCCAGTACTGAATATAAGTGAGGATCTTACATTGCGAGTAGATCAATTAAGACCATACTGTGATGGGTTTAGAAGCCAAATTAAAATGGATCATAGGATTTGTGTTCCTTAACAAGGAAAGCAAGTTGTGCATAACCTTTTTTACCAAAAATATGTTAAGTACTAAATCTTTATCAACAGATAAATAAGACACATTGGTGTGACAGAGTCAAATTCCAGAGTGCCTCCCAAACAAACTTCCACTACACGTCAAGCAGAGTAGAATCCCTTGCCACCTTCAAGGTAAGCATAGATAATTTGATGGGCAGCCTCAAATTATCCATAATCTGTCTTGTGTTATCTTACTTGAGGCTTAAAGGAACTTTTGAATATGATTTATTGGCTAGGCAAATGAAGTTCTCTTGCAATCTGGATCCTTCGGTAATGTGGAGACTCTTAAGACCACTGTCTTTGAACCAGTCAAGGGCAATCCATGCATCATCTACATCTCCCATGGATGAGCTGTCCTTTGAAGAGATGGTCTCTGCTATGAGCTACAGCTTAAACTGACATAACAAAAACCAAGCATACTAGTCATTGGCAATTCAATACTGAGGGCCACTGATGCCCCCCTCACCAGACTGAACAAAGAGATGGTCAGGGTCAGCTCTTTGTCAGGCACTGGAATCCACCGCATCACGCACGCCCTTAAGTCTCTCCACAACAGGTACAAGTATGACTATATCTTTGTCCATGTTGGCATGAATGACTTGAGACATACCTCCTTGGACTATATGTAGAGAGACATCATTGAGCTCTCAGCATATGTGCTCCATGCAGGTTTGACCCTAGCCCTGAGCAGCATCCTACCTTCACCAAGAATGATGCCACAATACCAACAAAAAATGATTGATTTCAACAATTGGCTTAGTTTCTGGTGTCTTTCCAAGGAGATCCAGTATCTGTCTGCCTGGGATGACATGGTTGACAGATTTGATGCTTTGCCAGAGATGGCATCCACCTGCTACCCCTGGGGTTCCAGATCTTGGCCAGGGTCTTGCCTATCCCATTGTGCCTTTTTTTAGATTATGTCACAAAGACAAGTCTTCCAACATGAATGATCTGTAAAAAAGCAAATTGAAGGTCATGTTGCTCAGTGCTATGAGCCTTAATCTGAAAATACACTCACTGGAGGCTCTCCTCACACTGGAAGATGCCGATGTCTGTGCAGTCACGGAAACTTGGTTCAGGGCTGCGGAGAGCACCCCTGCCTTACCAGGTTATACCTCATTCCACACTTTCAGACTCCAAAATGAAGTCGGAAATACTAAGGGTGGTGGAGTCTCTATCTTCATTAAAGAGAGGCTTACCTCCAGACTGGTTTACCAGTATGACACACTGGAATTACTCCAGGTGCAGCTGACAATTGGCAAGACACTCATGTAAGTTATAGCCAGGTTTAGAGCCCCCTCCATGTCTCAGGACACCCACTCCTCCTACCTGGACCTAGTTGACTCCATCAAGGTACCCCTAACACCCTGATCCTTGGTGACTTCAACTACCCCACCATAGACTGGGTGAACTATTCCTGCACTAATGCACTCACTCAATGATTCCTAGACTTCATTAACTCTAAGACCCTAGACCAGTTGGTCTCATCCCCCACAAGGGGAGATAACATACTGGACTTGGTTCTCACCAACATGGGTGACCAGTGCACCACTCCCATAGTATGTTCTTCCCTGGTGAGATCAGATCATTAGTCTGTCTCATTCAAAGTTTCTATCCCACTCAACCCCTCCCCATCTGTAAACTTGCTAAAAAACTTCTCAAAAGCTGAATACACCCTCCTAAGGGGGGGGGGGGTATCAGCAGCTTCACACCACTGCCTCCCCTCAGAGGATGCGGACAACTATGCTGAATGGTACGCCAGTGCAGTATACAAGCACCTGTACAACTGCATGGACTCAGCCATACCCAACAGAACTAAAACCTGCTCCTCAAGGAAACATAAACCTGTCTGGTGGACACCCTCTATCAACAGGCTTTACAACAAAATGAAAAAACTGTTGTCTACGGGTAAAAAGGAACAAATTCCAAATTGGAAAATCTCCCTCCTGTGCCTCAAAAAGCAAATTAGATAACTAGTGAAAAACTCCAAAGCTAATTATTAGTTGAAACTACCCTGCAAAATAAGGGGAACCACAAGTCCTTCTTCAGTTATGTTAAAAACCTCCATGGCAAAGCCCAAGGTTGTCCTGAATTAGTACTTAATGGTACCACTTACACTGATCCTGCTGACTTAGCCAACCTGCTAGCTGATAGATTCAGTGCAAACTTCACCCCCTTATTGCCCCCCAAAGGCCCAGTCGACATCCCCAATACTTGTCCCATACCTCACGTCTCCGTAGATCAAGTGTTGAAGGCCCTATCTAAGGCAAATAACACAGCTTCCATGGGACCTGATAATATCCCAAGCTGTATTCTGCACCATCTCCAGCAAGAACTAGCTTCGCCATTGAGCACCCTATTCAAAAACAGCCTAATTGCAGGCTTCATTCCAGCAGAGTGGAAAACTGCCATTTTCATCCCCTTGCATAAAGGTGGTGCCACTACTGACCCGGGAAACTATCGCCACATTAGCTTGACAAGTCTGATCTGTAAAGCCATGGAGCGTATTATTATAGAGCTCATAAACAAGGACATAGGCAATTTCCAAACACTCGGCCCCACCCAATTCGGATTCGTCAGGGGCAGATCTTGCCTATTGAACCTAGTTGTCTTCTTTGAGACTATCACCAAGGCCTTGGATGAGGGAAAGTCAGTACATACAACTTACCTTGACCTGGCCAAGGCCTTTGACACAATCCCCCACTCGGGCATCATCGAAAAGCTAACACTACTTGGTGTTAATCTCTGTCTCATCAGATGGGTAGCCAACTGGCTCACAGATAGGACCCACAAGATCAAAATAGGTGCCGCCACCTCCAACAGCAGACCTGTCACTAGTGGCATTCCCCAGGGATCTGTCCTGGGACCCCTACTATTTGGCATCGACTTCTCAGAGGTCCAGACAAAGACAAAGGGCCTATGGCTGACCAAGTTTGCAGATCACTGTAAGTTGGGTGCTGTCAATGACTCCCCAAATGATGTTAACATAGTACAAGAGGGTCTCTCAGCTACAAATAACTAGTGCCAAAGTCATGGCTTTAAGTTAAACACAAAAAAATGTATTATCGTACCATTCGGCAAAAACATGGCCCCTATTGATTACCGCATCAACTGCAACCTCCTAAGCACACAATCTGTGGTGAGAGACCTGGGTACTCAGGTTGACAATAATCTCACATTTGGCCATCATGTGGCGGCAATGGTCAGAAAACTCTTTTACTTGCTTCAGCTCATAAGTAAAGGGATTGCATCCAGAAAAAGGAGGATGTTAAGTTGTCAATCTCGCCTTCATTCTTGCTGGATGGGTGGGACTCGGCACTTGCTTTAGCTTGAGAACTCCTTTTACCAGCTCGAGGCAACCCTATATCCCATGATGCAAGGCGGAACTACCTCAGATCTCGTTTGCCACTTAGCGAAAGAGGTCTCCTTTGCCAGCTGAGGTAAGTATTTTTTTTGTCAAAAGAGAAAAAAAGCTTAGTTAGGGATTTATTTCCCCCTTGTTTCCATTTTTATAGTCTGTAGTGTGTTACAGCCCACCCTATTCCCTTATAATTCAAAACTTTTTATTTCCTTTGGTAATAGTATAAAAGTTTAGTTAGGCCTAAACCCCATTGGTTAATCCCTACCTGTGTGTTTGTGTGTTAGGGGATTAATTGTGTGTGTTTGTTGGGGTTTGTGTGTGACTTCCTCCCAGGAATATGTCAAAGGAAGGCAAGGTCTCAGGCTTCAAGAAGTGTGACTCGTGCTGTCAGAAAATGTCTCTGACAGACGGTCACACTTCTTGTGTTTACTGCCTGGGGCCTTTGCACCTGCAGGACTCCTGTGCTTTGTGTCACTCTTTTAGCCAGAGAGTCCTGCAGGAACGGAGGAATAAGTTAATCCTCCATGGCTTACTTAAGCCAGAAGGTTCTCCCTCTAAAACAGGGTCTGGTAAACTTTCTAAGCCACCGAAGGTTCAGGCTTCAGTATCCAAGCCTCCTCCGGTGGCTCCGGCTCCATCGGAGCCGAGATCGGCTCCGGCTGGAACCGATCTATCTGCTTCCAAAGTAGTGGGTTCGGCACCGACTGGTTCCGACACCCGGTCTACTGTGGCCTTGTCGGCTCCGGCTGGAGCCGACACCTTATCCAGCATCGGAGCCGAGAAACCTTCGGCTCCATCTGGAATTCAGGGGACTTCGGCTCCAATGACTTTGTCCCGAAAGAGATCTCGGTCCCCTTCGTTGCAGAGTATCCACTCGGCTCCGGGGTCTCCTCTTTTGTTGGAGCGGAGCCATCGGAGCCGATCTTCGAGATCTTCCAGGCTGTCTGACCACGACTTAGAGAGGGTGGTAAGCAGGCTGTTGAAGTCGCAGGCACTGGCCCAAATGCTCCATAGCCCGTCTCAACAGACTTCGGCTATTGTCTCACCCCTTGAACTTCCTCCTCCGACTCCACACCAGAGTTCGGAGCCGGAGCTTCTCGGGACAGCGACTGTTTCGGCGCCGGAGCCGATACATCCTTCAGCTCCGTCGTCCTCGGCTCCGATCTCCTCCTTGAGGCCTTCTTTGGAGGGATCCGGTCGTCAGGTTTCCCTTGTTGGCTCCGAGGAGGCTAGTGGCATCGGACCCTTGTCCGACCCCACTCTCCCTCTCGGGGCTTCGGCTTTGGTAAGCTCGGCACCGACATCGGCCTCGGAGCCTTCCCTCTCAGTGGAGCCGGGAATTCCTGTATCCTCGGATCGGGGATATTCCGGCCTCCCGAGGAGGGGAGCCTTTGAGGTGATGAGCTACTGAGCCAGGTCAACGGTCCATCCCTCTAGCTCCTCCCTCTTCGGTGCCTGTAGACGCCTCTTGCCAGCCTCTTGCTCTCAGGCCCAGGGATCCATCGCCCCAGGTTTCCCCATTGGGAATTTCCTCCTCTTCCGAAGTTTCTCCTGATCCGGCAGGTGAATCCCCTCGGAAGAGGACGTGTAAGAGGAAACACACAGACTCCCCCGAGTCTACTACATCTGATACCGACTTAGATGAGTCAGAGGGTTCTCCACGATCCCCCTCTGAGGATGTCTCCTTTTCAGACATCCTTGAGCTCCTCAAACAGAGGGGGAATTGGCCATCCATTGATCCCTCCGAGGATGAGTCGGTATACCTGGAGGCTTTTGGATACCGACCCTCCACCTCCTGGGTGTCTCCGCCTTTCGACCCACTTATGCAGGTAGTGGCTCGGAAGGCGTGGGCTCCAGATTCTGTGGAACCTGTCCCCAGGAGACCATCCAAGTTTATCACGGCCCCTACGGACAAACAGTTTCTTTCCAAGGGCATCTCTGTGGATGCTATGGTGGTGGCGGCGGCCACTAAGAAGGAACTGGCGGATCCTTCAGTACCTGTCCATCCTCCTAACAAGGATTCTAGGACCATGGACAGGTATGGAAAGCGGATGTTTTCTTCAGCGACCTTTGCTATGCGTTCGCTGAACTACCTTTGTCACTTCACCAGGCTTCAAAGAGATATTCTCAAGGAACTGGGTGAAGTGGTCCAGGATCCTTCTGCTGCTGGGGCTCAAGAAAAGATTGCCTCACAGCTAGCAATCCTGAATTCCCTATCCAACTCCTCCATGCGGCTCATATCCTATGCGGCCGATGGAGCGAGCAGGGCCGCAGGCACAGGAGTTGCTCTTAGACGCCAAGCCTGGATGCGGCTTTGTAATTTTGCGGACCCCTTTAAGGCGTCCTTCACTAATACCCCCTTTGATGGTTCGGCTTTGTTCGGACCTCAGGTGAAGGATACCTTGACCAGGTGTGAGCAGGACGGTAAAACTCTTTCTGCCGTTGGAGTCCATTTTTCCACTCCTTCTAGACCATATCCCAAGGGTCAGAACGGGGGGAAGATGTGGTTCCACAAAGCCCAAGGAGCTACACCGGACACACGTGGTCAGTTTACCCCCAGAGGCAGAGGGGGTAACAATAATAGACGCCGCCCTAGAGGCAGGGGGGGTCCTCAGAACCAGGGCAACAGGGAGTCTCTTCCTGAGAAGCCCTTTCAGCATCCCTGAGGTGTTGCCCGACTGTCCACCCTTGGAGGCAGTCAGGGGAAGGATTTCGCTGTACCCAGTAGCCTGGCATTCCCTATCACAAGATATGTGGGTACAGTCGATCATATCCGAGGGTTACAAAATCCCCTTTGAAAGGTATCTCGTACCTCAACAATCCCTTCCAGACATCTCACCCGGTCAAAGGGATTTGGCAGAACAGGAGGTTTCAAAGCTCCTAGGAAAAAGAGCCGTCCAGACTGTGCCGGCAGACCAGGTAGGATCCGGCGTCTACTCGAGATTCTTTTTGGTCCCCAAAAGGACGGGAGATTGGAGACCAATATTAGACCTGAGCAGTCTAAACAGATTTGTCAAGAAGGCAAGATTCCGGATGGTCACGCTTCAGTCCATTCTGCCCTTTCTGGGCAAGGACAACTGGATGTGCTCTATAGACCTTCAGGACGCATACTATCACATAAAGATTCACAGGCGCTCCAGAAGGTTTCTCCGCTTTCGGCTAGGGACCAGTCATTACCAATTCAGAGCCCTGCCCTTTGGCCCCCAGAGTGTTTACCAAATGCATGGCAGTGGTCACAGCTCATCTGAGACGTCAAGGATTCCAGGTGTTTCCTTATTTGGACGACTGGCTCCTCTCTGCCACCACCAGGTGTCAGCTTCTTCAGACCAGAGACTACACTCTACAGCTTTGCAGGAGTTTGGGAATTTCAGTAAATTTCGAAAAATCTTCTCTGCTGCCTTGCCAATCTATCACCTTTATAGGCGCAGAATTAAATACCGTCAAAATGTTAGCCAGACTAACAGATCAAAGAATTCTGGACATCCAAAAATTGCTCGATTCTATTGCAGAGCAACAAGGTCAAAGCCAGATTTATACTGAAGGTTCTAGGTCTTATCGCTGCGGCCATTGTTCTACTACCACTGGCTCGGCTGCACATGCGTCTTCTGCAGTGGATGCTATTCACGCAGTGGTCATACCACAGTCTCCCGATGAGGCACGAAATCTTAGTCACACAGTCGCAGAACTCATCTGAATTGGTGGATATCTTCCCTCTTCTTCATCAGGGCCGACCCTTTGTTTCCCCTCCTCCAGTTGCCACAGTCACTACGGATGCCTCTCTGATCGGGTGGGGGGGGCATTATCAGGGCAGGATGGTCCACGGGACGTGGCAACCCATAGAATACCATCTGCACATAAATGTCCTGGAGATGAGAGCGGTGCTTTTAACGTTGCAGGCCCTCAACGACTTTCTTCCCACGGGGACTATTGCAGTACAAACAGACAACATGTCCGTGGTCTGGTACATCAACAAGCAGGGCGGGACCAGGTCCTATCCATTGTGTCGAGAAGCTCTCAGACTTTGGCAATGGGCAATCTCCTCTCATCGGTTTCTGATAGCAACGCACATCCCCGGCAGGTCCAACCTCTTGGCGGACAGGCTGAGCAGATCCATTCTGATGCCTCATGAGTGGTCTCTCAATCAATCTGTAGTGGATCAGATTTTTCTGAAGTGGGGCACTCCTTGTTGCGATCTTTTTGCTACTCCTCAAAACAACAAGTGCCCCGATTTTTTCACCCTCTTTCCCCTTCCAGGCCAACTCCTGAGAGACTCTCTAACCCAGGATTGGCCCCGGGGACTTCTGTATGCTTTTCCTCCTTTTCCCTTGATTCCACAAGTCATTCAGAAAGCCACCGTTTTGAGAGCCAAGTTGATTCTCATTGCCCCTTATTGGCCTCGACAAATTTGGTTTCCGTCTCTGCATCGTCACCTTCTGGTGCAGTCCTGGCATCTGGACCCAGTTCCGGATCTCTTGATCCACCAGTCGGGTCAGCAGCACTGGGCCATTCATTCTCTCAACCTCACTGCTTGGTTGCTCCACTTCCTTCCCTAGCCAGGCTTCTGATGATCTCTGACTCAGTCAGAGACATCGTAGTGTCTTCCTTAAAGTCGTCCACTAGGACTGTTTATGCTAGCAAGTGGCGACGTTTTTCTATTTGGGCAAATTCCAGGAATATTGATCCCTTTACTGCTCCTGTACATTCTGTTTTAGATTTCCTGGCGGAGGTTTTTCATTCAGGATCCTCGTCATCTACAGTTAAAGTACAACTGGCTGCTATTTCCAAGTATCATGTTGGCTTGCATGACAATAACATTATGTCTCATAGATTATGCAAGGCCTTTCTGAGAGGAGTTTTTCTCCTAAAGCCGCCTATAAAGCATCCTCCTCCACAATGGGATCTAAACTTAATGTTGGCATCCTTGATGCTACCTCCCTTCGAACCGTCTGCTTCATGTTCTTTGAAGTTATTGACCTGGAAAACTATATTCTTACTGGCTGTCACTTCAGCAAGAAGGGTTTCCGAGATTCAAGCTCTCTGCATTCGTTCCCTTACTTGGTTTTCATAAGGACAGGGTATCATTAAGAACGAACCCTTCCTTTCTCCCCAAAGTTGTGTCTCAAACCAATATTAACCAATCTATAGATCTACCAGTCTTCTTCCCAAACTATTCCGACAGAGCTGAACAGAAGCTTCATTTTTTGGATGTCCATCGTCAGCTCAGGTACTATTTGCATAGAACTAAACAATTCAGAAAATCGGACCAATTATTTGTCTCCTATGCAGAAAACAGGATAGGTCTTCCAGTTTCTAAAGTGACCTTATCCAGATGGTTGACTTCCACCATTTCCTTTGTGTACTCTCTCAGAGGCAAGCAGCTATCTTCTAAACCAAAAGCACACTCAACCAGGAGTCTATCCACTTCTGCAGCCTTTCAGGATAGACTACCCATTGATACTATTTGTGCAGCAGCTACTTGGGCCACGCCTCATACCTTTGTCTCTCATTACAAGTTGGACTTGGCCTCCAGAGATAGGGCCAGTTTTGGTTCCACAGTTCTCAAGAGTCTGTTCCATTGAGCCACCCGGGATACAGGTGCTAGGGACGCGGTCCCATCCAGCAAGAATGAAGGCGAGATTGACAACTTAACATTTAGAAGTTATGTACCTACCATAACATTCCATGTTAGTTGTCTTCTCTCGCCTTCTTTCTTGTGTCCCTCCCTCCTTCCCCTGGCCTGGACAGATCTTGAAGAGTTCCTATCAGGTTGTTTTCCTCCTGAGCCTTCATATGAGGACTCTTTTTATGAACTTGTTTTCCTAATTATGTTAGGTTAGTCCATAGCAGGGTAGGTTAGCTACCAAACAAGATCTGAGGTAGTTCCGCCTTGCATCATGGGATATAGGGTTGCCTCGAGCTGGTAAAAGGAGTTCTCAAGCTAAAGCAAGTGCCGAGTCGGAGCCGAGGATCGGCTCTGAACCCATCCAGCAAGAAAGAAGGCGAGAGAAGACAACTAACATGGAACGTTATGGTAGGTACATAACTTCTAATTATTACCTCTCTATACTCCTCCCTCATTAGACCTATAATTGAGTATAATGCCCCTTTTGGTATGTACCTTTTCAAACACCTGCACCAACTGGAAAGACCAGAGAAATACCTCACAAAGAGAATCCATGGCCTCCAACACCTGTCATATGCGGACAGGCTCAAATCACTATCACTTTACTCGGTATCATACAGATTGTTAGAGATGAGCTGTGTCTTGCCTACAAGGCAATATAGAAATGCTCCATATCTGTAAGTCTAACTCCTCACATATTACCCACTCGATAGGCCTAAATCTAATATGCGACATCAGCAAAACCTGCTGGAGTGACAGGTTTGTCTCCCAGAGGCTGCCCTGTCTCTGGAATAGACTTATCATACATGTCAAACAGAGTACCTCGCTGACCCTCTTCAAGCACAACCTTGATGAATGGATGGGAAACCACAAATTTGTCCCAGGGGTTCCACCTTTGTACCTCACTGATAGGGGTGACTGGTGCTGACTGAGGTTTCTTTTTTTGGGGATAAACTCTCGGCTAGGCTTATAAGGGCCCCAGGGCCATTAACCTAGTAACCTTCTATCGTCCTATGATCCTCATCTCTTCTCCCCTATAAACACCTTTACAACTTCCCTTAACTTCTGTCAGCCCACTTGCCCCTGTTTATATGTAACATCTTTGCTATATGTTAACTAATTACCATATTATCTCTTACTGTGCATTTCATAAAAGTTTTACTACATTATTTATATGCAATATTATATGTATGATTATTTTAAAGTGTTCATTTTTCCTTGTTCCTATAGTTATAGCTCTACATATTGTACCAGCTAACCAGATGTCATGGTCTGGGTGATTCCTGAAAAGGGATCTTGGACTGGTGCACCCACTTCATTATAAAATTTAAATAAAAAAAAAATAGTGGACTTTCTGGGAAAGAAGCCTGAGGACTTCTGGGTTATCTCTGCCTTGCAGTCAGTCATTCACAATCACATCTGGACAACATGGAGGCTCTATGACTCAGCCCCTTTGACCCCTAAAATAGCTGATGCTATTTTAAGCAGCTACCAGGGTAGACAGAGCTGCTCACTAAGCATTATAATGCTGGATTTTTTTTTTATTTCTTCAATACTTCATAAGTCATAGAAATTACAGTATGTTGCAGCAGGATAAAGATCCTTGGGCTTTGAACAATTGTGGCAGGATAGTGTACTCCTCTGCCATGTTGGGGCTTAGGACCCCCAGCTTCTCATTCCAGCTACCTCATTTTCAGTACATCTTACTTATGAAGGTTATGGAGAAGTTTGAGGACCTTCCTCGCACTAGGCTGAAAGAGAATTTTTAACAAATTGTCTATGGCTTTGAGAAAGAGATATCATGTTACCTATATAAGTTTGATTGTGCCAATATTTTCATTAGATGTTTGTGTGTGTGTGTGTGTGTGTGTGTGTGTGTGTGTGTGTGTGTGTGTGTGTGTGTGTGTGTGTGTGTGTGTGTGTTGGGGGGTTGTGCATGTGCACATGCATGTATGGCTGCAGAGGATGTCTTGGCTGAGGATACCCTCCCTAAATGTACAATTCAAGAACACAATCCCAGATACCTTTTTTTTTGGCCAAATTACCCAGAACCTGGCTGACAAATCTCTAAGGAAAAGGGTTACTCAGCTTTGTGAGGTAAGTCTGTGATCCCCCACCTGCCATTTCCATTTCCTCTTTTTTTTAGATGTGACCAATCACAATGAGGAAGAGGCATATTAATACATCCTAATATCAGAGGAAGGTCCTTAAGTGTCACACAGTCTTGCACCCACAGGTGTTACGGAAGCTACCCAAGTTGATAGCTCCAGTGGTCAGCTTACCAAACTCCTAGGTCTGTTCGGTGATTTCCTGTAGGGGAGGACAACTCTTTTGAGTATTTGTTTTATCCTAAAATACTTTCCAAATGGATCATGTGGTTCTCAGCATCTTATTTCTAAACCACATTCTGTTGCCCAGATGGGATTGTGAATGACTGAATTCAAGTAGAAACTGCTGGGAAAGGCCCAGAGTGTGCGGTTGAGAGGGATGATGGAGGTTGTCCCAGTGTCTGTGAAGGGAGTGGAGTTTTACTGCTATCTCTGTCTGGTCTTGAAAGGGATGTACAGCTTTGATCCCTGTCTAGATTTTAGTAACTTCACCCAGTTCAGCTGTGGATGGCCATGCTACATTTTATTTTTCCCATGCTCTGTTAAGGTCACTCGATTTTCTAGCTGGAAGTGATTGATACGTTTTGACATATAAACAGTTTGAGTTAATTCAGGAGAACACAGGAGTGTTTTCTGGTGTGCTCACAGTGGCATCCCCTCTAGTAGGAAGTGTTGCCATATTTATTTTTCACAGTGCCCAAATTCTTCACCAAGATATCTTTGTTCCCCCATAAGAGGAAGTCCTCTCTGAGCCCCCATAAGAGGAAGTCCTTTATTTAGGTGGAATTGCACACTCTCCTGTGGTATTCATACCTTTGCATGAAGTGGACATATGCAGCCATGGCATTGGCATCCTGGGTGTAGATGCAGCAGAGTCCAGACTCACATTCTATTAAATCTTCTGGGCTTGTTGTTAACGTTGAATTTCATGGTGATATTTGGTGACTGAAAATGGAGTCTATATCACTTAGTCGAAGCTTAATAACTTTGAACACGGAGTGTTCGAACCATCCTGTTCGAAGTTAAAAAACTTCGACTATGTATAAAAAAACAAAAAAGAAGAAAAGGAAACAAAATAAACTGTTGTATGCAGGGGGGTAAGTCCTTCTGCACCCCCCCGCTACTTAAATATACCAACTCTGAGATCGTACCACATCGAACAAAATGGAAATCTCCCCTTATGGAGATTTCCGTTGAAACGCTTGAACTTCTGCAAATTCGAACTTATGGTCTCGACCGTATGAGGTTTGAACTTGCAGAAGTTCGACTATTTGATAGGAACCCCTGGAAATGCAGTTGTTATGAAGGAGTGCAAGTTACCAGTGAATGTGGAAGCATCACATGGACATAGACACTGTTTTTGGTATTGGACACTTGTTGCTGGTACATGAATGATGAACAAGCCTCACCAGCTTTCTGATGGCTCACTGTTCTGCATTTGATTTCTTTACAGGATCTGTCAACAAACAGTGGGTTGCAGAGTGGGGTGCTCACCTATGCTCCCAGTTAGTACAGGGAGTGTTGTCCTCTGGGAAATGGGGCTCAAAATTTCCCATTTGGAACTTTTTGGAGCTTAGTGCAGTCTCCTGGTCATAAAGCTTTATAAAAATACCTGCTTCCAGGGCCTCTGCTTATGTGGTCAGGCCAATAGCCAATCAACTGGTACCAAACAAACAGAAGTTTGCATAGTTGGATTCCTCATGCAGAAAGTTGATGCTTGACTGGCATTCCGCCATAAATAGTGACATTAGACACTGACTGTCTCACATCCCCAAAGAGGAAAATAGCTGGTGGCTGTTCTAAGCTACTCCTCCAGTCCTTTCCTTAGAGTTTTGGATTCAAAGATCATGACTAGTTAGTGTCTTCCAGAAGGAGAGAACCAGAGATCACTTGTTTGTAATTCTACCGACTGCATTTATCCTCCCTTCTGCTTGATTTAGCAGAGCAAAGTGGGGCGGGGGGGTTGAATGTGTTCCCTACGTTGGCATAGACGTTTATTCCCATATACATTCCTGCCTTTCTTATTGATTCAGTGCTTCATTGCAAAAATATTCCCATTACTAATCAATGGCTGAGAAGAACATATTTTGAGGGTGTAAAGACCCTGGAAATAAAGCAAATCCTTCTGGTTCTAGCCAAGGATGTCCCTACTGCTGGGAGTAACAACTAGTTCCACATAAGGTCCTGGTTTCTGATGTAGACCTAGGGTTTCTTCTCATTTCCCAGCTGAGGTCTTAAAGGTTTTTAAGGCTGCAAGAGACTTGTGTTTGGCAGGTCTAGGACTTTTAATGAAAAGGTTCCAAGTTTGTTTGGAGTGGTAACCAATACTGTTCTAGCTGATCAATATGCAGTTGATCATGACATATCTTGAGCATCTCTGTGATCTGGGCATTTATTTCCCACTGTCAAGGTACGTGTATCAGCTCATCATGTTCACTGCCACCCTGTGGACGGGAGGACTGTGAGCAAACACTGCATGTCAAGCAGTTCTTTAATAAATTGCTGCATCTGTTTCCTCCTTTAACAATGTCTGTCTTCTTTGGGGCTTGAACTTCATGTTGAATGTCTTTCTCAGACACCACTTTTGTCTATGAGTTCAGCAATAATGAAGGTTTTGCTTTAGAAAACAGTTTTATTGGTGACCATTAATTCCACAAGCCAGATTTCAGAGCTTCAGGTCCTTATATGTGGAGAAGAATGTCTGGTCTTTATCAAACATAGGTTGTCTCTTAGGATAAAGCCACATTTCCTTCCAATGTTGCTTTTGAACAATTTCTTGAAGTAACCCACGTATTTGCTGATGGTCTTGCAGAGGCAAAAACTTGGGAAGGGAGTGCATTCACACTCTGGGCATGCAACCATTAGCTCATGTGATATCTGATCTGAGTGCAGGAATGTAAGAAAATAGACTTTTTTCATTTGCTTTGCAGCAGGGAGGGAAGTCCTCCTGCCTGCCAGGTCAGCACTTTACAGGTGGATTGCTACAATATTGTTTTTTGCCATCTGGTCAATAATGTCAAATTGGCAAATGGTGAAACAAATTGTGGTCCACTGAAAAAGTGACTGTATTCAGGGCTTCTAGAATGTTTAATTTGGAGATATGTATTGATGGTGGCATAATGCTTAAGGTCTTCACCTTACAAACACAAGGTATAGGGTTTGATTTTGACCCTGGGATAGTGACTAGGCTTAAAATGGCCCTTAAGGGCAATTAGCCTAGTATTTACCTATGAACCTTTGGCTACATGGACATTGATGCACACATTCACCAAACATTTTTGTCTTGACTGTAACTCAATGAATTGAGCTAACTTTAGAAAGTCAGTACTCTTAAGACTCAAGTGTCTGAGCTCTGTGTTTTTGTAATCATCTGGCTGCTCTGAAACTTTTGATAACTCTTTGGGATATGTTAGAAGGAATTTATTAGGCAGAAGTGTTAGGATGGATTTATTCAGGTAGACTAGTTTTAGGTATTAGTCTGCTGTTATCTCTGTATGAAACCAGAATAGGAAAGTATAGTAAGGAATTGTTGGTTCACTAGAACTCTGATAGAAGTAATTTTGTGAGACTAAACATTTCATAATAAGACTTTCATTAAAAACAATGTTATTATGCTTTATTATGAATGAGGCTTTGTTAGGATGGTGGTATTGTTAAGAGTGCATGAATAAGAAGGTTGTAAGATGTATGGCTACATAGAAGAACTAGGAAAGCGTGATCAGAAAGTATACTGAAAGTTTCCAGAATGGTGGTGGGCTTCGAACCATCAGCTAGATGGGGAAAGAGTTTACTGGATGATGTAACAATCAATCAACCAAAAGGTATCTGTTAGCTAGGTGAGGAAAGGAATTTTACCAGACATTGAACATTAAAAATTGGGGTGAAATGGAAGGCAAAACTTTATTGGATTTAGAAGAAATAGGAGTCTGTACCTTGTAGATGGAGAAAGTGTGGTTATCGGTTATATTGCAGACATTTGATAAAGGTTTAAGAAAGCATTGGACTATACTTTAGGAGGACCTTGTCTTAAGTTGGTTACTTTATGTATAAAAATAGCAGTGGCTTGTTATGATTCAGATTCATTTCTTTTTTTGTGGTTCTTATGAAGCTGCTATTATCTGTTCTCAGTAAAACTGGTGAAATGTGCCTTAACATTTGGTGGGCCAGTCAGGAGCTTGAGGGATGCCATAGCAAAGCATCAGTCGAACCAAGGACCCATTAATCAGGGTCCTTAGCATAAATATATAATATATAAGTTCTTGCCATATGAATTTATCTTAATGCTTCTGGAATACTCTTCCTTCATTCCCTTGTGAGTCGGAAGCTGTTTCGTCAGCTGCAGGTTGTGGAAGTCCCGGTAACTTGTGCAAATTTATTTATATTCTTATATTAATTTTTAACAATGTAGTATCAAATCTGTGTTTTTGTTTCTTAAGCTTTAAGAATGCTCTTCCTAATGGCTTATGAGTGAACCATCTGACTTTAGCAATACATGCACTTATGAAGGTGGTACATAATATCACAATATGTGTATGTATAGGTATGCATACATTCCCAGATGCGAGATTTTGCAGAAAAAGAGACTAATTCTGATCGGTGAAGAAGAACTACCTAACTGGGTCTCCATCTTGGAGGGTCTAGAAATAGATCATCTTATAAAATGCAACTGTATATGCTATTTATAGCTGTGAACAAAGTGAGGCATAGCGGTGTGAAGCATAAGTTTTAGTATTGAGTGATGGGTCCTAACAGTATTAAGTATGTGGTGCAGCTCTCTATGGCATTAAGTATGGCAGTGTACAATGTAATGTAAATTCTGTACAGTATACTGGAGTACAGAATGAAATGTAGCAGTGTACAGCATTAGTTAAGGCAGCATACAGTTTAACATAAACACTGTGCAGTATACCAGAGTACAGAAAAAAATGTAGCAGTGTAGAGCATTAAGTATGCCAGTGTACGATATAACATAAACACTGCATATTATACGTGAGTACAGAATGAAATGTAGCAGTGTACAGCATTAAGTAAGGCACAGTACAATGTAATGTAAACACTGTGCAGTATGCTGAAGTACAAAATGAAATGTAGCAGTGTAGAGCATTAAGTATGCCAGTGTACAATATAATGTAAACACTGTATATTATACGTGAGTACAGAATGAAATGTAGCAGTCTACAGTATTAAGTACGACAGTGTACAAATATAATGTAAACAATGTGCAGTATATGGGAGTACAGAATTAAATGTAGCAGTGTACAGAATTAAGTATATCAATGTACAATGTAACATAAACACTGTGCAGTATACGGAAGTACAAATGAAATGTAGCAGTGTACAGCATTAGTTAAGGCAGCATACAGTTATAACATAAACACTGTGCAGTATACCAGAGTACAGAAAAAATGTAGCAGTGTACAGCACTAAGTATGCCAGTGTACAATATAACATAAACACTGTATATTATACGTGAGTACAGAATGAAATGTAGCAGTGTACAGCATTAAGTAAGGCACAGTACAATGTAATGTAAACACTGTGCAGTATACGGAAGTACAAAATGAAATGTAGCAGTGTAGAGCATTAAGTATGCCAGCGTACAATATAATGTAAACACTGTATATTATACGTGAGTACAGAATGAAATGTAGCAGTGTACAGCATTAAGTAAGGCAGAGTACAATGTAAAGTAAACACTGTGCAGCATACTGGAGTACAGAATGAAATGTAGCAGTCTACAGTATTAAGTATGACAGTGTACACATATAATGTAAACAATGTACAGTATATGGGAGAACAGAATTAAATGTAGCAGTGTACAGAATTAAGTATATCAGTGTATAATATAACATAAACACTGTGCAGTATACGGAAGTACAAATGAAATGTAGCAGTGTACAGCATTAGTTAAGGCAGCATACAGTATAACATAAACACTGTGCAGTATACCAGAGTACAGAAAAAAATGTAGCAGTGTACAGCACTAAGTATGCCAGTGTACAATATAACATAAACACTGTATATTATATGTGAATACAGAATGAAATGTAGCAGTGTACAGCATTAAGTAAGGCAGAGTACAATGTAATGTAAACACTGTGCAGTATACTGGAGTGCAGAATGAAATGTAGCAGTGTACAGCATTAAGTAGGACAGCGTGTACAAATAAACGTAAATACTGTGCAATATACGGAAGTACAAAATGAAACATGGCAGTGTACAGAATTAAGTATGACAGTGTACATTGTAATGTAAACACTGTGCAGTATAGCAGAGTACAGAATGAAATGTAGTAGGGTACAGCATTAAGTGTAACAGTCTTCAGAAAGAAGTGCTGTTCAAAAAAGTATTGTGTTGCAGTGTATAATATAAGCTGTAGCACTGTACAGTACTGAGTATATACTATGGTATAGAATGAAATGTAGCACTGTGCAGTATTAAATGTGATACACTTCTCACTACTTACTGTAGCTACATGCCGAATAAAGGGGAGTACTCGACATTAGTAAATACAGAATAAGGAGTATCCCTGTGCAGTCAATGAAAACTGTGAGATGAAGCACTGTGCAATAAAGAGGAACAGCAGACAGGATGAGGTATGGTACTTTACAATGAAGTATAATACTGTACCATATTAAATATAGGTACTACAATTTTATAGGATCAGTTGCAGAAGAAACACAACACTGCACAGTGTTAAGAAAAACAGTGTGCAAAATAAGTTGCATCACTATATGGAGTAGTTTAGCAGTGTGCATGCAGTATAAGGTAGAATACTGTGGGGGGGTTAAGTATACTAGTGCAGTATAGGAAATACAGTATTGTACAGTATAGGACTGCACAGATCTGGGTATAATAAAGCTTGGTATTAGGTGTAGCAGTAAACAGGATAAAATACCACAGTATGCAGTTTTAATTATTGTCATGTACATTTGTAACAGTGCACAGCATGAGTTAATGTACAGTACTAATTAGTGTACAGAATGTGATGTAGTGTTGTACAGCAATAATTATACAAGTATATTAACCAGCCTGTTGGAGTAGAAAGATAAAGCCCAGACTACAGCCCAAATTACCTAAGTTTGATTAGCAGCTCCAGAGCCTGATGGTGCTGGCAGGAAGAATGGGTGCATTTCTATCCTAGGAGGGAAGTAACATGCTGATGTCTCTCTAGTGAATCTCTAGTAGAGGACATAGCTTAGATGGAAAGATATCAGGCTGGTAGGTGGGAAGATGGGTAATGACGTACCTGCCCTGTGGGCCTGGGGCCAGAGATTCACACCATGCAGTTTTTCATTGCCCAGCCAGCCTTAAGCAGGTATGCTATGCATGAAGGTGAATTTCTAAGGCTTGCAAAAATAACAGACCCTGCATATAACAGCACCACTCTCAGTGCTTGACTCATGCCTGCAGGCTGAGTGAAACACAGAGCAGCAAGATGAGCCCTCAGACTTGACGGGTGGACAAGTCTATGGAACACAGTGGAAATGGAGGATTGATTCGACTTCTTCAGGGTTTAAATCTAAAACTTAAGTCCTTATTTGCTTAATAAGAGGAATGGTATTGCTACTTATTATGTTTTTAAGAGTTTAATTGATTCAACAAAGTGGTAATGGTATTGTATTGGTTGGGTAGGAGCGCATGATGAGAATTGCTGCTATTTAAGCATGACTTGTTTTAATAGATTTAAACTCTGAAGAAGTCTTTGGTTATAAGCAGATGAAAGCGCTTAGTTTTGTTGCTGTTTTTCAAGTCTTGGTTCATAATAAATTTGTCGTTTGCCTGTCCAGTTCGATATATAGTGCTTTTGTGGTTTAATATATTAAATAAGGTGAAGCACAATTCACTATTAAGTAGAGCACTGCACATTATTAGAGAGACAGCAATGTGCAGTGTATGAGAGGCAACACTGTAGAGTTTTTAAGTTTAACAGTGTATAGAATGATGTGCTGTACTAACACTGTACATTAAGTGCACCAGTATATAGTAGGAGACACAGAATTGTGTAGTGTTAAGAACTGCATATTATAAAATTAAATGTGCCAGAATGCAGCTTAAGGCCCTGTACTTATCTGGACACAATAAGGAAGGTCCTCCTGGAGAGTAAGATAGTGGTGTGCAGCATGCATTACAACAGTGCAGAAAATGAGGTATATTTGTGTAGCACACCAGATAGTGTTAGTGTGCAGCAGGGAGAACAGCATTATGCAGCATTCAGTGTGCTAATGTAAACTTTATGTTTAAAACTGGACTGGACTGGGCTTATAGCTCACTGTTCAATAGTTCTGGTATTCCGTGGAGTAAGAGACATAAAATAATATAAATCAGTGTACAAAATATAACGGCACTGTTGTGCGTGGTTACATAGTGCATCATACGAAGTACAGCAGCATATTGAATGAAATACAGTAAAATACTATTTGCAATCTAACTGTATGCAGTATGCAGTAGTGTGACTGATATAGAGACACATGCATGTACACACATGCACAAAATGAATTGTATTAGAATTCAGAATGAGGTCGATTGAGATATGCCCATGTGAACCTTGTAGCTTAGTACTCCATGGGATGCAGTGTAGTAATAGAGAGGATTTTATAGTAGACAGCAAAGCACAGAGGATCTAGGAGACATGAATAGAAACAGGAGCAAAGGTTTACAAACAGAGGCTCACTGAGCAGCAGCAGTCGAAGGCATAATGCAATGACTAAGAGGTTGACTGCAGTCAGCACTGTGCTGCATTTTCTACTGTAGTGCAGTGACTAAGAGGTTGACTGCAGTCAGCACTGTGCTGCATTTTCTACTGTAGTGCAGTGACTAAGAGGTTGACTGCAGTCAGCACTGTGCTGCATTTTCTACTGTAGTGCAGTGACTAAGAGGTTGACTGCAGTCAGCACTGTACTGCATTTTCTACTGTAGTGCAGTGACTAAGAGGTTGACTGCAGTCAGCACTGTGCTGCATTTTCTACTGTAGTGCAGTGACTAAGAGGTTGACTGCAGTCAGCACTGTGCTGCATTTACTACTGTAGTGCAGTGACTAAGAGGTTGACTGCAGTGAGCACTGTACTGCATTTTCTACTGCATGGGCAGACGCAGGCCAAATAAGGTAGGCAAAGCATTGCAGAGAAGGTTATGGTTTAGCAGGAAGTAATCAGGAGAGATAGTGTTTATCATTCAGGAATGCTACGCAGAAGGTAGAAGAAGAAAAAACAAGAAAGTAAACTGAAAAAATATACAGAGGAAAGAGAGAAGGAAACAAGGAGGCAAAACAAAAGGGGAATAAAGTCAGAGGGGTCATAGCTTGGAGAAAGGAAAATGTGGGATAGATACACTGTGTGCAGGGATGCTGTATAGCTCGGGGAGTTGTGTGGAGGGGGCTTATGAATGAAATGGAGGTTGGCTGTCTAGACACAGAGATCTGGGAACTGAAACAGTTTGTAAGGGCATGTAGGAAGATGTTCAGCAGAAGTAGGAGGAAAGAGCAGAGAAAGATGAGCAGAGAGTTGACTGAGTGCAAACAAGAAGGAAGCAAGTGGTAATGCACTTCACAAGAGGTGTTGTTTGTAGTGTGACATAGAGCTATGTACAGAATGGCATACACTGGTATGGTACATGAGGTAGTGCATTGCACATAATGTACTGTAGTAGCTATTGTGTGGCACAGTTGTTTACAGAATGACATATACTACTGTGAAATGTGATACAGAGCACTGTGCACAATGTGGTGATGCAATAAATTGTGTGTGGTACAGCTATGTACACAACATCATACACTAGTGTGAAATGAAAGACAATAGCAATGTACCGAATATGGTGCTGTAATAGATAGCGTGTGTTGCAGCTGTTTACAGAATGACATACACTGATGTGAAATGTGAGTCAGGTAATTCTACAGGATTATGGTGCTGTTGTGTAAACTATGTCATACAGCTGTGCACAGAGCATTAAGTCAGACAGAGTGCAGTACATGATGTAGTTGTGTAATTTGCATTGTGAAGTACAACACTGTGTAGAAGAAAGCATGATTGTATGGCTTTAACACTATATAAATGTGGCACAATAGTGTGCACTACAGATCGAGTATGTGGAATAGTGAGTAAGAGTGTACAGTGTGAAGTACAGTAGTGCACACTGTAATATGCAGTGGTGTACAGGATGAGATGTGACAGCATGAGAAATGGGGAGATGAGTTTGTGCAGAATGAGGTGCAGGTTTTATGGAATAAAATGCAACAGTGTGCAGTACAGCATGCAACATATCCATTGCCATGTTGAAGAAGGGTTTTGGCATTCTAATAATTGCATACAAAGGTGTTAAATATAATGCAGAGTAGTGCATTAATTGTGTGTGAAGTACAAAATTGCAAGCAATTAGATTCAGCTGTGTACAATATTAGTTACAACTCTTGACAAATTAAAGTTTACCAGTGTGAAATATTACTTTTAACACTGAAGAAGTTGAGCTACAACAGTGTAAAGAATTACACAGAGTATTGTGCAGTATACAACAGAGTGGAAAACAAAGTGCAGTAGTCCTAAGAATTATAGGGAAGCACTAAATTAAATGTGCCATTTTAAAGCACAATGCTTTGTAGAGTGGAGTCACAGCAGTGTACGGAATGTGGTAAAGGAGTGAGTAGTCTGGTACAGTAGTCTACAGAGTAATATATAATTGTGTGCAGACTGAGGTGCAGTAGTATATAGTATAGTGCAAATTATGAGGAACCTATGTACATTATGAGGCTACATATATTAGAAAATGTGGTAGTGCAGACTGATGCATATTCTCCTGATTTGTACATCCTTTTTCTATACCAATGTACAGTTTGAGGTGTAGCAGCATTCAAATTATATACTGCAGGCTGAAGTATAAGGTTTAATGATATACAGAGTAGAGTGCTGTGGTGTACATAATATGGCACAGCATCACATAATGCTTATGCTTATTTGTGTAATTTTACTTACAGCAGCACACATTTTCATGCAAAGTACTGCATAGCATAAAGTCCTCACCAGTGGCAAGAGAATGTTCTGCACATACTGGACGGGGAAGGTAAACAAGTATGAAGCATTATACTCTGCATTGAACAGGATCCCATATATAAACAGAAAGACAAGAGATAGTGTGCATTAAACAAGTCCACCTTTACAGTATCCATTATGGTATATATTAACCTAATAGGTTCATAGGTTCATAGGACAATACTAGGCTATTGGCCCAGAGGCCCTTATAAGCCTAACCAAGAATTTCACCCATCTTCCCACAAAGTCAGAACCTGTTTTCCCTGTCCAGCAGGGACACAGGTGGGATCCCAGGGGTATATTTTCTGTTTCCCATCCAGTTGTCCAGGTTCCTCTTAAAAAGGGCTAGTGAGGTATTTTGCTTGACATGGGGAGGAAGTCTATTCCACAGATGGGGGAGTCATCGGGACACAAATCTATCCTGCCAACAAGTTCTATTAATGTCACAGACCAGGTTGAGACCTTGTGTGTGGGTTGTGCGAGTGGAGTTCGACTTAATGATATGCAACAACTCCATCAAAGCTGAGTCTGAGACGGCCTTGTATGCCAGACACAGGTCACCTCTGAGCAGTCTGTATGAGACTGAGTAGAGGGACAGAGCTTTTAGCCTATTTGTATAGGATAGATGTTTGAGACCCTGGATTTTCCTGGTCAGGAACCTCTGTAGTGTCTCAACTTTTTATTCGTCATGTCATGACTGTTGCAGCTAGTGCTATGCAAATTTTCTCCCACCTGAACTGCTTCTTCCAGTAGCTTCAGGTACATATGCAATTCCTTTGTACAGCCGTACTGTAGTGCTATATCCTGTAGTCTATTAGAGCCCCGCCATCCTTTCAGTAAAGTAACACTTATTTACATTATATATATTCTGATGATGAGGTATAGACAGGACAATTTTCATTAGAAACTTAGGAAGCAAGGATCTACACATTGAATTATACAACATTTAGCAGTAGTCCATTGCAATCATAATACCCATTTGTTAACCAGATAGGCTCACTGGACACACAGTCACTTTTCAGGGGTGACTGAGGTACAGTGCTTGGTTAAGTGGCTTGCTGAAGGTCACTCAGTAGGCAAATGAGGTCTGAGAGAATCAAACTCTGTACCAAAAGAAACAACAGTTCACAGCCTTAACCCTGTGCTCCAACTGCCTGTAAGCTATTATAATAGTACAGAAGTCATGAAATGCAAAGCACAATGTAGCGGGCACAAGGCATCACAGATCTTCATGTCATCTGACAAGAAACAACTTCATTACAATTGCCATAAGGTAATCACCTTGGGGAGAACCATATTGGATTTATTCAGAATGGTTACTTTATGTGGATTTGTGGTCTAAGATTTAAATGTTTTGTTTATGTAGTTCAGACATACTCAGGCACTGGAGAGCAAGTTACTGCTGGCAGTACATTAAATAACAAACTACTTGTCTGAAGTACCAAAGAAAAGCAGCTTTAATACAGCTGAATGCTTTAGAACTGTCAAGTTCAGCAAAGAGTTCCAGGTGTCTGCTTTGGAAAATCTGCTGTGTGAGACACTTTTACAAGTATAAGAGAGTTAATGGTGAAGTTTGACAAGAACTGTAAAAACTGAAGTCTAAGAACTGAAAAAGTGTGCAATAGAAGTGTAGATGAGCATCATAGGAGTTAGTGCAAATTTGATGGCAGAAAATGTGGTACTGCAGAGGCATATAAGGTTTCTAGAATAGTAAAGTTAGGACATCTGGAGTTAGAACTTCTGATTTAAAAGAAAGGGTTAAGGATGGCGACTAGATTCTTTTTGTTAAAACTTGGCTACCGGCTACCCTTTTTGGCATTTTCTGACAAAATTTCATCGAGGCTTTGTGTACCTTTTTGAGTTCTGCCAAGGAATTCAATAAATGGTTCTTTTCTCTTTTGGCTGATGTTGTCAAAACAACATAAGACCATGAATCAAGTTCTGGCTGCAGAATTTAAGATGAAATCCCTTTTGTATGATGGCACATCTTTGGCTTTCTTTCCATACTGTATGAGTTATTGCTCATTGGAAGCACAGAGAATTCAAAGAAGCAGTACTGAAGAAATTTATGTAACTGGATTTATACTGCTGTCTCTTGTTAGCACTAGAATGAGAATTGTGTGTAAGGGTAAAGTATATTTGTTCAATATTCATTGTGGTGCTGAGAAATTATGCTGTGCTGTTAATATTTTTAACTGAAAGTATCTTCATATGGAGACAGTTCTAATTGAAATGTGTTATATTATCATGAGCATTTTGTTAGTTTTATGCTTAGAAAGTCCTAGAAATGGAGAGCAATTCTGCTGTACTGTTAAAAGTTATGTTTGGTTTGTAAACTGTAGGCACCCTGTTTAGTTAAGCTTGCAGTTAACTGGTGCATTGCACTCGCTTCCAGTTTGGAAGGAGCCTGCTATTAGTTTACCACATATGGTGTTCCAGTTTATCATATGATCTAAGAGTCTGCAATGTGTGCTGTAACTGTACACAGTGACACACAAATTAGTAAACAGTATGCTATACACCAAAACAGAATTGGAGGTATACAGATTAGCAGCTTGCCCAGAAGTTTATGGAATGATGCATAGCTTTGTAAAACATGAAATACACTGTAAAGCAATTTACAGTATGAGGCGCAAGCAAAGTTTACTAGTCTTTTGCGTGTAATATAAACACATACAATATAAAGTATATCTGTGTAGAATAATATGTAACAGTATAGCCTAAGACCATTTTGTAGTATGAAACATATTTGTATACATTGTGAAGTATTACTGGATTGAGTTTATATTCTGCTAAATCACACTATTTTTTAGTAATCTGCAGTGCAAAATACAGACTACATTGAGATGTTGTTCCCAGTGACATACTACAGTCCGATTAAACCTGTCACTAGTTTATTGTAGTCGTAAATTTTATTCCGTTAGCCTTCATCTGAGCAAACCATTCAACCAGAACATGAAAGGGGCCTTGTGCCAAACAGATTTACCAGTTAACAAATAGAAATGCAGTATAAAATATTATGTATAGTAATTTACTATACACTATCAAATATGTTTTTCAACGTGATGTTTGCAACATGAGGTGTACTGATGTATGTATGTATTAGAACAGTTTACCAAAGATGTAATCCTCTGCAATGTGGCATTCTTTTTTTTTTTTGAAACATAACATATGCGGTGAACAAAGTGGAATATGCAATGGGTGAATGAACACTGCAGAATTATGTGGATACAGAAGAGTTTTATGCTTTAGGGTGCATGTAAAAGAATCATTGTTTTGATACGGATAGGATGGAGTATAGGTTTTTACAAGAACCAAATCCTAGAATGCATATTATTTAAAGGTTATCCAACAAGTCGTGAACTGGAGAGTGAGAAGATGATTTCAAGCTTGGAAGGTTTGTTGTTGGGAATTTGTAAAAAGTTATAGCTTGCCATGCTAAAAGTGTCTGTCGTAGAACTAGATATGGAGATAAACACTGGCAAATATAAGGTTGTGCTTTTTACTTAAAGAAGTAGAGGTTATTGCTATGGATGTCTGATGCTGTGATAAAAGGTGTAGGGGGGCTACAGGTGAAATCAGACTGAGGCTAATTAGTTGATAAAAACTCAGTTTTTGCCAGCGATATGCATCAATCATAGCTAGGGCAAAACAGCAGAGTGTACCAAAAATGTGTGACTTCATGGAACCGAGAAGTAGCTGTGCGTTTACTCATGTCTGCTTTGTTGTATTCTGGAATGACTGGATCAGCTGTGGTCACTGATAGACAGAAGATTAATTCATGAAATGGCTGGTATGCAAAAATGGTGGCATACAAAGAACTAAGGAAGATGAACACGTTCTCCCTTATTTACAGGCAGCCAAGGAATGATCAGTTATAGCTTTTTGTTTTTAGTTTTAAATTGAATAACTCGATGAATAACTTGTTGACTAGAGCGGGAGACAAAATAAATAACTAAGGCAGCCGGCAAACTAAGATAATGCTAGCTAAAATATAATGCATACCAATTAGCATTGTAATGGTATATAATATGAGATAATGTTATTTACATTAACATGCAGCAGTTTGTAGAATGTAGTACATCTGTGCCCTTTGAACTCTATCTGTGCCTACTATGAGGTGCTGCAGTGTACAGGAAGTTATATTGTTTGCACTGCATTAATGTCAGATTCATAGGTTCATAGGACGATACTAGGCTATTGGCCCTTATAAGTCTAGCCAAGAAAATAATCATCCCTGCCAAATCTTCACCCCAGGACCCTGTCAACTACAGCATAGTGTATTACATTATTTACTTATTTATTCATTTATCCATCCATCTATCCTTTGTTGGTTGGGTATGATATAACTACCTGCAGTCTGAGGAATGATAGTACACAGTAGTATATAATGCCATAACGTCCAGCTTGCCATTGTGTAGTCTTTTACCTTATGAGACACAGCAGAGTGCAGCACAGTAGATGGTGGCATGTACTAGTATGTGCAGCATACAATGACCCTGTAACTGCGTGCTTTGAAAAGTGTACCAGTGTATGGCGTTAAATACAGCAGTCAGTAATATGAAGTATATATTGTCAAGTGTGACACAGTATTCTACAGTGAGGCATGTTAGTGTCCGCAATGTTTGATGTGTAGGACTGATAGACAGCACAAAGTTTTTATGCTGTGAGATACAGCAGTGTTCAATGCAATGGTAATGTGTTAAAGTAATGTACAGGACACATAGTCTCTGCAGAGTAAGTACAATAGTAAATTAAAAGTAACTACACTGCACCATGCCATATCATCATTCCTTCATATGAATGCTGCCAATCATCGCATGCCTTTTGTATATGGCCCTGAAGATCTTTTTAAATACTTCACTTACCTTCACTGATTTTTTTTTTCCTCTGACATAATCATTGATTGAGCAATAATGCCCTCAGCCTACTTGCTTAGAAAGATGCCCTAGACAATCCACTCGTAAGAAGAGTTTCAGAACCCTGTGTGATAGGGCACTTTTGATATTATGGAGTGACCAACCATGTTTTTTTTCACAGAATTGTGTACAATTTTATTTCTCATTTAACAATCGTTAGCTAGAGTAATTGTACTACTCAAAATGGACCAGTGTCACTGTTCAGGAGCTGAGTGTAAGTCATACAAACTAAAGCCATGCGGTATGTAACATAGACAAGTTGGTTACTACATGATCTGTAGAAATCAGAATAATGGTACGTACATTGAGGTAAGAATTCACAGTTCAAAGGAGAGGAATAAGTACAACTCAGAGATGTGGTGAGACTCTGCATCTCGCAGGGCAGTCGCATTGAATATGAGTACATCCATGTCATGAGACATATTTCCTGTCAGGCACTGTTATCATCTGGTGGACTCATCTGGAAATTCAGGTGGATGTGGTCCTATGGCAGTGGTGCATTATGGAATCAATCCAAAACTGAGGTGGCAGGAGGTGTAAAGAGATAATGTGAGAGAAATAAAGTGGAAATAAGTACAAAATGGATGTAAGCCCCTCATGAATGCTAGTGGTCTCACTAATGTGCATTGTAGCACAGCAGTAAGCGATATACAGGAGTGTATACTGTCTCACAGGAAAACTTTTATTTTTTCTTCACATGTTTCTATGTAAAAAGAAGAAAAATCAAATTATGAATTTCTTGACGTTACTTTATATTTCTGCATATTATGAACATGCCATTGTATAATTGCTATAACACATATTATGACTTGTGTTAAAATGATACTGCATTTTAGTGGTGTCTGTTTACACATGATCGCTGTATTCATTCTCAACAACCTATGAGGTTCCGTGTCATTCTGACGTGCACACATCCTCACATGAAATACTGTTTGCAGACTGTGTTAGTCATCTTGCCATTTTATAAAATAGAACAGCCAAAGAAACATTTTAAATGGATTTAGAAAAATATGTTTATTAATGGGTGTCACTTAAAATGTATGTTTGAAGACCTCTTGTGGCTGTATTAGTAGCAGGTACCTGCAATCAGTTAGGATAAGTACCGATTTAAAAATATGCAGTTACACCTTAAATGCAAACCCTTCTCAGTTTTTTGCATCTTTTCTCATATGATATATTTTATAGCATTGCTGTGAAATGTTACCATTTAATAAAACGGTATATCTTTTTAACAGCTGCTGCTTGATGCTGGAGCAAATGTAGAAGGTTCTTTGGTACAGGGGGAGGAAAACTACAGCGAGACCCCCTTACAGCTTGCTGCAGCAGCAGGTGAGACTATTTAGTTAGTACAGGATAACAATCTGCATACAAAAATAACAACTGAGCTGCAAAACAGTGTTTATAAGACTGTAAATGGCAAATAATTTCTGTACTTCGCTTCTGTTTGACAAGAATTGACCCACTGTAGCAGTTGCCGAACCCATTGGTGTTGATTTTCATAAATTAATTTGTAGCTGATTTAAATTGTATGAAAATTATGTTACAATTTCCTGCTTAACAAAAAAAAATGTTAGTTAACTGACTATCCCATGAATTGCACATATAGTGTGTGTGTGTGTGTGTGTGTGTGTGTGTGTGTGTGTGTGTGTGTGTGTGTGTGTGTGTGTGTGTGTGTGTGTGTGTGTGCATATGTACATATATGTATGTGTGTTTGTGCATGTATTGTGGGAGCGACTTCCATCCTGTTCAGAATAGGTTGTCTTGCATATACCTTCTGGTTTCTGGAATAGACTTCAGCTCCCTCATGGCCTTGGTAATGCAGGTATTGGAAAATGAACAAATGAGTTTCAGAACAGTCCATTGTTTGTGTCTAAAGACAGTTTTGTCAAAACAGACTTTGTCCTTTCATTGGCTTCCATACATGATGTATTTCATAGAATAAAGTCACATCTGAAAACAACAATTTAGTGCTGAAAAGCTGTGGTTTTACCTAAAGTTTCTAGCTTCATGTGGTTTGTTTTGTGGCACAGAGGGTTAGCACCCTAACTGTGACCCACATGACCTCAGGGAAGAATCACAAGCGAGTATGTGGCAACCTAGTGGACTACATATACCCATAGTGCAGTAAGCTTTAGGGGGATTTCATTACATTTACTTATACCTTTGAGTGTGAATAGCAAGTTGGTAGGTGGCAAAATATGTTCTCAAAGAGTTGCCTCAGTTGCTTTGTAGCCGTATTACTTTGAGGGTATTATGTTTTCTTTCACAGAGTAATATCTACTGTTGTTGCATAGAAGCATGACACATAGAGACACACAGAGACGAGAAGACATCATTGCTTTGGTCTGAGCTGCCTTTAATACATAAGGCGATACTCACCTCTGACCCCATCTTCTTCTTGTGGTCAACAGAGGAACTTAGTGTATGTGCATCATTAAGTGTTTACTGCCCTAGAGAATAACAACAAAACCTCGCAATGTCTGGGTATTTCATGTCAGCTGTCCCTGCTGCTTTCAGATGCTACTAGTGAAACCGATTCAGCAAAATCTTGGCTGGTAGTTTATTCTGTCAGTTATTATTGGAGCATTTCTCCCCTGAAATTGGCTTCGTTCCAAGTCAGACTTTCCCGGTTAATAAATGTTAAATAAAATAAATAAATATTAATCTTATGTCACCATTTCTGTGGCCCATTAATCCTATGCATATTCACTCAGTTTATTTCCCTGATGTTTGAAAACTCCACAAGAGAGAGGAAGGAACTGAGGAACTCCCCTGTCATTTCATGGATAGTTTGGCAAAAAAAAAATATTTTGAATGTCACTGCAGCCCTCTTAGCAGCCGGAAAGTATGCTGCAGTGTTTCCTACATTGAACCCAGTGCAGGTGCATGCCTCCCCCCACGACACTCAACTGAGAGCATGTACTTTTGTTCACTGTGCTATCACTTATATGTCCCCACCATATAAAGTACATTTCCAGGCCTTCCCTCACTTCTGCTGCAGGATGAAATCAGTGCTATATACCCCACAGATGAGTGCATAGATGATGGAGCTCACTTATCCCCCTGTGCATAGATGATGGAGCTCACTCCCCCACTCCTTCCCCAGACAGTGTCTCTGATTCTGTGATACATGGACCACTATTCAAGTCCACTGCAGTTGGAATGCAGTTAGTGCTTCATCCAGCTCTGTCATTATCTGTTATTGGTCTGGAAATTGACACAAAGGATTATGGAGCTGTTAGCAAGCTGTTTCCTGTGATCCAGTGGTCCAAGGTTTGACTCCCTCAGTCTCCATTGCCTAAATGTGTGACTGTGAGAAAGTCCTTTAAACAGACAGTGCTCCTGGGCTGAGTCTGAAAAAAGATCTATTGAGATCAGCACTGGTCAACAAATATAAATAAATAAATAAATTCTACCAGAATTTTGATAGAATTTTGAGGGGGGCAGATGCCAACCTGAAGTGCAGTTTGACTGACATATTTCTACATCAGATGGTAATATTTGGAATAGCAGGAACCCAGGATCTGATAATGTCTGTCAACTTTATTTCTCATGCCCTTGCTAAAATACATGATGTGATACTAAAAGGAGGGAGACAGAAGCTGTACATGAAAAGAGACATGGAAGAGCTCTCCGATCTTGTAGCCCAGACAGGTATGACCCTAGCCCAGAGTAGCATTCTGCCATCACCCAGAATGATGCCGCAGTACAAGGAAAAAATTATTGACTTCAACAATTGACTAAGCTTCTGGTGCCATTCTAAAGGGATCCAGTATCTGTCTGCCTGGGATGACATGGTCGACAGACCACGATGCTTTGCCAGAGATGGCCTGCACCTGTCACCCCTGGGATTCCGGATACTGGCTAAGGTCCTTACCGCCCCTATAGTGCCTTTTTTAGGCAAGGTTCAAATGACAAATTCACCACTGTAACAGGAACAGGCAAGCAAAAACTGAGGGTGATGCTACTCAATGCTAGAAGTCTAAATCTCAAAATGCACTCACTCGAGGCACTCCTTAAAATGGAGAACATCGATATTTGTGCAGTGACTGAGACCTGGTTCAAGGCTTCAGAGAGCACCCCTGCACTACCAGGCTATAACTCATACCACACTTTTCGGCCATGTAACCTGGACCGGAACACCAAAGGCAGAGGTGTGCCTATATTCATTAAGGATATCCACATCTCCAGGCTAGTTGCTCAGCATAATGCAGCCGAGGTTATCCAAGTGCAACAAACTCTGGGCAAAACTGCACTCCAAATTGTAGCTTGCTACAGATCACCCACCATGCCCCAGGATTCCCACTCCTCTTTTCTTGACGTACTGGAAAATATTAGGGTTCAACCAAACACCCTAATAATGGGCGATTTCAACTACCCCACCATTAATTGGGAAAACTACTCATGTACCAGCTTCTTCACTCAACGCTTTCTGGAATACATAAACTCCAATGCCCTGGATCAACTTATCCACACCCCCACCAGGGGCAAGAAATATCCTAGATCTAGTCATTACCAACATGAGTGACCAGTGTTCTACACCTGAAGTCAATGCCTCATTGGTCCGATCTGACCATAAGCTAATTACCCTAGATATCCACATCCTGCCCCCACCCCCCATTAAGGAAACCATGGTAACAAATTTCTCCAAAGCCAACTTCACGCTTCTTAAGACAGAAGTGGTGAACTTCATGACACCCATGCAGATGGACAATACAGTTATGACTACTGAATCCTACACAATTGCACTTTATAAGCACTTACATGAGTGCATCGATTGTGCTATCCCAAACAGAACCAAGATGCTGTCCTCCAAAAAAAGGAAGCCAATCTGGTGGTCCCCTGCCATAAATAAACTGTACAACAGAAGGAAAAAACTGTTGCAAAAGAGAGTAAAATCCCATGAGTGGAGGAGCTCCCTGGTCAGCCTCGGTAAGAAGCTACAATCCCTGATAAAATCCTCCAAAGCTAGTTATGAAAACAAAATCGCCACTGATTCTAAAGACAACCACAAAGCATTCTATAGCTATGTCAAGAATCTCAATGGCAACACTCAGATCTGCTCTGAGTTACAGCACAATGGCACTAAATATACAGACCCAACTGATATTGCCAACATCCTGGCAGATAGGTTCAGTGCTAACTTTACCCCCCTCTCACCCCCTAAAGAGCCCATCTCTATACTGGAAGAATGCAAAGTTCCTGTAATCACGGCTGCACAGGTAAAAACCACACTCTCCAAAGCCAAGAACATAGCATCCATGGGACCAGACAACATCCCAGGCTACGTTCTACATGAACTACAGAACAAACTGGCACCCCACCTAAGTACCATGTTCAATCATAGCCTCACCTCAGGCTTTGTGCCTGCTGAATGGTGCACAGCGATGGTTATCCCACTCCACAAGAGGGGAGCCACCATGGACCCCAGGAACTACCGCCCCATTAGCCTGACAAGCCTGGTCTACAAGGCCATGGAACGTATCATCATGGAACTTATAAACAAAGACATTGGTAATCTCCAAACTCTGGACCCCACCCAGTTCGGGTTTGTAAAAGGCAGATCATGACTCCTAAACCTGATAGACTTCTTTGAAGAAGTCACCAAAGCTGTAGACAAGGGTAAGGTGGTTCATACAACCTATCTAGATCTTGTCAAGGCTTTCAACACCATCCCCCACTCTGGAATTATAGATAAACTCAGTAAACTAGGTATAAACCCCTATGTCACAAGATGGGTTGGCAACTGGCTCACTGACAGAACCCACACTGTGAAAGTAGCAGACTCCAAATCCGACTTCAGACCAGTGACAAGTGGAGTACCACAGGGTTCAGTCCTGGGTCCTCTCCTGTTTGGTATCTACTTCTCTGAACTACAGGCTAACACAGAAGGTCTTTGGCTAATGAAGTTCACAGATAACTGCAAATTAGGAGCCATAATCGAAACTCCTAACGATGTGGACATCCTACAAAAGGACCTCACTGAGACAGATGCCTGGTGTCAAAGCCATGGCCTCAGCTCAATGCCAAAAAGTTCATTGTCATCCCCTTTGGTAAAAACTCTGTACCCATGAACTACAATATATATATGGGTCTACAACGGTTGATTGAAAACTCACTTGACTGAAAATGAAATTACTAGAACCACTTCACTGAAAGCTCACTTCACTGAAAATTCATTTCTTTGAAACTCATTTAGTTGAAACTCATAAATGGCCTTTTCCCCACTGTAGTGCGACCCTGGAGTTAGTATATAAAGTAAGGGGGGTGTGGGGGGCACAGCCCCCACCACATTGGGGGTTGTGGGGGTGTAGCCCCACACATATTATAAACATTTTAAACTATACACAGTGATACTTACAAGTGCAATAAATAACTGTTTCCAAAAGAGAATATATAACCAAGATATAGCCCCCAACACCCCGCAATGTGGGGGGCTATGCCCCCCACTCCCCCTTACTTTATATACTAACTCCAGGCTTGCACTACAGTGGGGTAAAGTGAGCTTTCAGTGAAGTGGTCCTAGTAATTTCATTTTCAATCAAGTGAGTTTTCAATCAACCGTAGTAGACCCATATATATATATATATATATATATATATATATATATATATATACATATATATAGATATATATATATATATGTATATATATATATGTATATATATATATATAGATATAGATATATATATATATATATATATATATATATATATAGATAGCTATATATATATATATATATATATATAAATATATACACACACACACACACACACACACACACATGCACACACACACACACACACACACACACACAAAGTCAATATCAGCATTGGCTTGAAAGTATAAAGACAATATATGCATGACATTATATGTAGAGTGACTAACAAAACACAATATATACATGCATTACATACAGAGTGGATATCAGAGATGCCCTGCTAAAAGGATCACAATGAAAAGTAGAATCAAAGCAAGGTATGCAAATTGAAGTAGGGAAGGAAAAGGCAAATACAGAATAGTTGTAACACAAACACTTCATATAGATTGAGGGATTAGGGTCAGCAAGTGGAGAGACGTGTTATGGAAGGGGAAAATGAATGCCTGTAGAACATAGGTAAGGTGGAAAAGTAGAAAGAGGAAATAGAGTAATAATGGAAGCAGTAATGCAAGTATGTTTAGTTATCTGTGGATGAGCTAACTGTAAGTGGCTGCAGTGAGAGGAGTAGTGTGGGTTTGCTGTCATGTGTTCCTTGCTTTGTGTGGCATTTACATGTGGCTTTCTCAAAGAAATTTCTTAAGTTGGCATCTTTATTTGTATAAGGGTAAGGTCCACACACATTGTGCTGCATTGATCCGACTAGAATCTGAAGGTGGGATTCATGATTTTTTTTGCCTCTGTCACCTTTCTTGTCACATTAGGCATTGTGATCATATTACTCCTGTGTTGCAGGGCCTCCACTGGCATCTGATAGCTTCGAGAGTCATGGACAGGCTGCTGGTATAGCATACCAACCTCCACATGATATGCACCCATTGTGTCTCAGTGATTTCTTAATTCTTTATCATCCTTCTAGAACCCATTAGTCAGCTGAACGGGGGCTGCTGGGGATTCTCAATTATCTGCTTTAAATGGCTTTCAGTCAGTTTTGACTTAGGCCTTGCTCCTTTTGAATTCTCTGCACAGACATCACACAGAGTACACCACAGTGGACTACTTAAAGAGGTCCCCAAATCATGCCTGTTTTTGAAGGCCTGAATAAAGTCTGCTATTTTTTAGGCTTTTAAATGTCATTCTTCTTTTATATCTTAGATATGTTGATTGTTTTAATTGCTTATTTTTGTTTGTAATGTGTTTAGTGTCAAGCTTAAAATAATATGCTAAGCAATGGTTTCTACCATAGCACTTTATGTGTTTTACTCCAAAATTTGCAATGTGAAACTGAGAGGGCAAGTAAATAGAACTTAAGAACACTTTTTGTTACAATGCTTTTACATAATTAAATCAAAACAATTTAAAAGTACAGTTCTATAAGATAACAGTCAACATAACACACTTAGTACTAAGTAACCCAAGCATTGGTCACTGGTTGAGATAACCAGAGTAGAATTGCTTCACTCAACTTCTTGCCAAGCAGCATAGTATTTGGGTATTAAGTTAGGTTCACAGAACATCTTTACACTTTTGAAGGATATCTGCCGATGCATTACTTAAGTGCTTAAACAGAGTAACAACTGACATTGCTTTTGAAGTGTTGTTTTAGAGAAGATGTTAAGTACGTTAACAAAGTTACAGCTGGCATCAATTCTGAGGTATTATTTTAGACCATCACTGAATTTCTTGATTGTGAGAACAATCCTGTGACTAACTAGAAGGTTTCCTGTTTTGTAGGACCATTAACTGTTCATAGATTCCCAAGTAGATACTAGGAAAGTAGTCTTAAAATCCATACAGGAGTCTAACCAAGTAAGTCAGTGTACCTTGCTACTGGGTTTGCTGTGTTTTGATTGTGCTCACCACTTTTTAAGGAAGGCTGCAGAGACAAATCAAGGGGGTGAATTTATGAAAAAACACCCAGTCTTTGAGACTTTGTTTGATGTGTAGGAGAAACGTATTCCAAAGTGGGGGATGTGTTGTGTTAGGAACTCATCCCACCACCAACTCTTATTTATTTGTTGATGAAGTTTGAGTTCTTTGGTGTGGATATTTAGGGAGTCATTGCTTTTACAAAGATTGATTAGGGCGGACATTTTGTGGCATGGAAGGAGAATGAACAAAGGGAGAAGGCATATAATCCATCTGGCACAACATGGCTGAACTATAGACAGAGTATACTTTAATAAGTCTTGGCGTGATTTGGTATGGCGTGAAAGTAGCTGCACAATTCCTTAATTCCTTACAGAAACTAAAACTGGGCTGGCTGTAGTTGGTGGAAGCTACGTCAGGGTAGAGCTGTATGAAGGAGATTTAAAAATCTTCTGCTTTCGAGGAAGAGTTGGTTATGTTGGTGAAGCAGTCATTTCCTTTTGTGGAAAAAAATAGTATTTCATCCCGTGGATTTTCCATCAAACTAAGGACTACTAGATTTTACCCTAAAACTGCAGAGTGCTATAGCTACTGAGAATACTTGTGAATCTGAGTCTATCTTATTCTTCTTGAAGTATCGGTGACCCTGTCGTATTCTGCTACTTATGTGACTGACAGGAGAAGGATCTGTGTTTGCCAATGAGTGAAAGTCTGCTTATTGTTCCTGCAGTTTGTTCAAACCTGCTATATATTAGGATATGACCCTTCACTCCTGTCTTCTGGAAGAAAGACTGAACTAGCTAAAGATGGAGTTTTGTACTGAGCTGTGCTATAGGAACTATATTTTTTTCTGCTATGAATAAATAAACTATGTTATGTGTAAGTAAAATAAGCCCAAAGCCTATACAGAATTTAATAGGATATTGAAACAAGCTACATTCCTGCATTTTTTTTTGTTTCCACCACTCAGTGCTCTTGTGCTCACTTGTATTTTGGAGTGAAAAAACTCTACTTTGTTTTGGTTATTTGCTTTTAGTAAAAGTTAATATTTCACTTAAAAACTGTAAGATTGTGTTTTTATTCCCCAGTCCTTTGCAGACATACCTCAAGATATCACGTGCCGGAAAATTTGGGCAAAATTTAATCCTAAACTGATTAGAAAATGGGTCAAAAATGGCTGATCGCATCTACTACCGGCCCTCAGCCTGAAATCAGCACAGGTGTCTGTTGATAACAACTGTGAAGACTGGGATAGTAACAAGTAATAATGAACTGAGACCATTTTTACAAAATTATTCGCAGACTGTGTTATCATAAACCCCATTATAAGAAAGACTGAGAATTTGAACTGAGTTTCCTGAAGTTGTAAGCCCAGATATCTTATCATTTTATTTGCTGACATTAGTACCTTAAGCCTTGCGGTAGTGAGAAGCTTGAGTTTCTGACTGGATACAAATGTGAATAATTTTATACCCTTGCCTTGCAAGGGAAACCATGTGGCAACAAGAGGGTTATTTGCCATTTGGACACATCTGTTGCATTATGTTAGAAAACAGAGAAAGCTTTCGAAGTGTTTTCAGGAAAAACAGTCACCATCAGCAAACTTTTCAACAGAATATGCAGGAAGTAAGTCAAATGTTGTTCTAAAGATTAACTGGAAAGTGTAAAAGCATTTCAGGAGAATATTTCTACACACCAGCACAATGTGTTAGCCCTACAAGAAAAGTATAGTTATCTGTTGGAAACCCAAACTCCACCTGCAGGTGTTCCTAATCCATTTGAGGGGGCCAAAAAGGAATATTTCATATTAAAGCCAATTCCTTTCTGCAGAAGATAAATGCAAACAGTGATGCAGAAACCTTTTTAACATTCGAAAGGGTGATTGAATGTGAAGGTTGGTCTACAATGTGAGAGTCAAGGTTGTTACTCCATTTATTTCTAGAGAATAACAGAAAGCTTACTGTAAACTAGAGTTTACCAGTGCTAATAATTATGGCAGATTGAAAGCAGAAATAGTGTTCCACTGTGGTGTGACACCTGATGTAAGGGCCCATAAGTTCCATGCCTGGGTCTAGACTGTGGAGAAGCCATCTCATTCACAGATGGTTGACATTATTTATCTAGCAACAGTGCCCCAAAGGTAGTGGAGATGATTGTCCTTGACCATTTCTTAAGGAGTTTGCTAGGTGCCACAACACCATGGGTGTCACAAGAAAACTCACCATGTGGATTAACTCATAGAATGAGTGGAAAGACGTGATAGCTGTGGATTTCCAGGAAGTATATTAAGGCTAATATCGGAGTTAGAACTCAGTATTGCACAGCTCTTAGAGAGTTTAAAAATAAAGACCAGAAAAATGTTTGAAGTGAGCATAAAACAGATCAAGTAAAATGTTTCAAGAGTATCATCTTTGACACTTTGCTGAAAATTCTCATTTAGCCAGTGAAAGTATGCAGTCAGCATACCTCTCAACTGTCCAGATTTTCAGAGAATGTCCAGATTTTTGCCTCTTATTTTCAGTCTGTTCTGCATAAAATTTGCGGTTATTGGCAAATCATTGAGGACTGAAGTCACTAAATAATAGTAAATAATGACAGACATTTCAGTTTCAGACTTCATATCCTTGCGGAAATAAATAATAATGCAAAACCCATAATACTGGCAACTTGTTAAATTTATAGGAGCAATATTTAAAATCTGTCCCTATTTTTGGGCCTTTGCCCCCCATTTTTTCTGACTTTGTCCAGATTTCTTTTGCTGAGAAGTTGAGATGTGTGATACAGTGTAATATGTGCACTAACGTGTTTTCCTTTATAGGAATCACAACAGTTTCTTGTAAATCAAGCTGTGCTTGGAATTATTGGAATTATGTAACTAGCCAACTGATGAAGGTGTGAAGCAAGGGTGTAGAGAATACCTGCACATGCATTTTTGGATTCAAACAGCATGTTAAAATTATTGAGTGAAATTTTGGTACCTGAACACAAATGGACTTTAGAAAACTAGGGTGTGTGTCTGTGTGTTTGCAGGGTTTCAAAAGGAGGTAACCTTCAGCAGAAATGGAACCACATGCTGCCCTTGGAGTAAACTGATTTTCTGAAGGTGGTGTCTCTGATTTGGTCTATGATGTAATTTTAGGTGAAGCCTGTCCTAACCTGCTAGAATTCTGAAGAAAGGAATGTGAGGCGCCGCAGTCTAACACTGTTGTTGTAGAGAAAGAGGGAAGTAGAAAAATATATTTTTCAGTAGTAACAGAAGTTAAAAGAACATTGAAGCAAACTGCATTCTTGTAATTGTTTGATTTATCTGGGAGACAGAATAAAAGCCTTTTCATGGATCAGGGAACTACACCCTTGCTGAGTCAGGGTTCAGAGAAGAGTCTAATCAGTTAGAAGAGGGCAGTAATGTCCCATCATTGGATAGGAAAGGGTCAAGTTAAGTAGCGTCAGAAAATTTAGCGAAGGATGAATGACCTTACCTCTCATGTAGACAGAGCTGAAGGAGTGCTGAAGTACTTAAACATCAGCCGTCATAATTTTAATAATAAGCAGTGGAAAGAGACACTCAGAGAAACCAGAAAGAATATTCAAGTTGTTTATAGGGAAATAGACAATACAGCCTTTCCTATTCTGTATCCATATTTTGAGCTTTCCAAGTACCTTTTGTATGTTGTTGACAAAAAAAAGGAACAGGATAGAATGATAGTTGTTGACACCTCAGCACTTTAGGCAGCTTGTACTAAAGCTAACTTGTACTGATATGGGGGGGGGAGTACTTAGGTGTACAAAAAACTAAGATTTTATTGGCTAAATGTTTTTTTTTCAGCAATTGAAAAATATTCTGCTTGCCTTGACTTGTCAAAGAACAAAAATCCTGCCTTTAGCTGACCCAAGTTCCACTGGCCATTATTGAGGTTACCTTTGAGTGGATAGCTATAAACATAGTTGGACTCCCTATTTAAAACCACAAAAGGGTATGTGTATATATGTATATATATATATATATATATATATATATATATATATATATATATATGTATTGGAGAGTATGCACTGCACTGCACATTTTCGAGAGGTTATTCCTATGTGGAGATGAACTGCTAAATCTATAGGAATACCAAAAGTGATTCTAATCTAACAAGGAACACCTTTTTATAGGCAATGGATTTAAATTCAAAAATTTGTTAAGTGTCCTGGAGTAATGAAATTGAATGTGTGAAAATGGGGACTTAGATATGCTAAATCTGAGATCTCTTTGCCTTGAAGTATTCCATTTTTCCTATGGTAGGTGATCTCATCGTTAGAATATATAAGAAGGGGTGTGGGGAGGTAAAGCCCTCTACACTGGTGGTGCAGGGGGAACTTGCCACATTATAAAAAATAAATAAATAATGATATTAATTTTAAAAGAGAGCAGTGATTTTTATTTTTATGGTAACAATTTGAAATGTCAGGACCTACTAGAGGTATGGTGATTCTAGTGTTGATATATAACCCCCCCCCCCCAATAAAAGAAGTTTTATGGAGAAGAACAATTTTCAAGATTTACTCTTTTACTGTGTTTTCTGTCTTTTTTTTTCAGCTTTTTGACACTCAGCATTTTGAGTGCTGACATTTCAATAGGGAGCAATTTTTGACATTTACTCTTCTAGATTAGTTTTTCAGTGTTTTTTTCATAATTCTTGGGCTCATAATTATGGGTCTCAGAATTACAACAGGGACCCCCCCCCCCTTTTGTCTCAATGGTCATGAAAGAATTGTGTCAGTTTTTTATTTATTTATTTTTTTTTGTAAAAATCAAAGCTTCTTATTTCAGTTCACCATCTCCAAACAAGTAGGGTTGTTAAACAGTTTAAAAAGATTTTGAAATCAATTGTAAGAAGAGTTATGGCTAAGAATGGGAAAAAACAGGATTCCCTTTTACCTTATCTTATTTCTGCTACCAGAGAAGTTTCCTAGCCATCCACTTGTTCCAGTCCATTTGATCTGTGTTGAAGGCAGCCCATTAAGATTATGAATATAGCCAAAGAGATGCATGAAGAAGAGACTACCCTCTTTAAGGGTGTTATTGACAATGTTTCAGTGCTACAGGAAAGACTGGCTGCCATCTTAGTTTTTGTTTGATAATGTTAAAACAGTCTCAGTTGGCCCAGCAGTATAATTCCACTAGAAATGCTATACTGAGAAATTTCCATGCAGGGAGGAGAAGTATTAATCATAGTTCCAATGACCAAGTATACATTGCTAACTACGTTGCAAGGGCCATAGGAAGTGTTTGAGAAAATAAGTGATATATACGTTATGGGGAAAAAACAGCCAGGAAGATTAACTTCTAACAAATGTATCACATTTATGTTTTAAAGCCCTGGAAAAAAAAACAAAGCTTTCTTTTAGCCAACATAGACATGGCCAAAATGGGTGTTGACATTTTGGAGTAAGAAGTGCCAGTAAAGGATCAGAGTTCTAATCCTGAAGTATACACAGAGGAAACATTGTGGGAAGTGTGCCAATTCCTTCAGTGAATAAAGACATATTTTTCATTTTACCAGGAGGGATTATACTGTTATAACACCACTATAGTCCCCATGGGAAAAAAGTTTCACTTAAGCTGTATATAACCCCTGAGGCTCAGACAGAATTTGTCTATAGATAAAGAAAATATTACAACTTGGGGTGGTTGAAGATCACACAGTGCCTGGAGTAGCCTGATTGTGTTGGCAAACAAACCTGATGATGGTAGTTTAAGATTGTGCAATTATTTTCACCAGCTAAATAACATTTCAGAATGTGATGCTTCCTCAGTGTCAAGGGTACATGAACTGGTATAATGGCTTGAGAAATCCTGGTATTTAAACACACTTAATCTTACAAAAGCATAATGGCATATTCTCTTACGTTTGCAGTCTAGAAGAAAGGACAGAATTTTAAACCACAGATGGCCTTTTCCAATAAAAGGTCATGTTATTTGGTTTACATAAGGCAGCAACCACATTCCAGAAACTTATGTACAACATTTTGAGATGGCCATTGCAGCAATGCTGTTGCTTATATGGATTATGTAGTAATCTTTACTGAAGTCTGTGACAGCCATTTTTCTAAGATGCAAGTAGTTGTGGATGTGTTGTGGCAGACAGACAGAGAGACTTTAGAGCTAACCCCTCAAAATGTATAATAATAAAGTATGCAGCCAGATGTATGGAATTTGTCATTGGGAAGGCAGATGTACAAAGTGGAAGCAGTACAAGAATATGCCTAACCAGTTTCCAAGACATAGGTCAGAGCCTTTCTTGGTCCAACAGGTCATTACCTTAAGTTTATACCTAACTTTGCAGAGATAGCCTCTCCTCTGATATAACATTCTAAGGCTAGCGATGCCCAAAGAGTCGAGTGGACTCAATACTGAGTTAACCGGGTCTAAATTATAAGCCCGAAAAGACTAAACTGCGAACGCACACATGAGCGAAAATGCCTGTAATCGAACTTGCTATTGTGGGGGGGTTGCGCCCACCCACACCCCCCACTAACTATATAGTCCAACTCTGAGGTCGCACTACAGTGAGGAAAGGGCAAATATCCCACTCCTCACTGTAACACGACCCCACAATCACAATTTTGATTCCCGGCATTTTTGCTCATGTGAGCGCTCGCGGTTTTATTGTTTCATGCATCTGATATAGACCTGAGTTAGCCTTTATGTATCTAAAGAAGGCTTTGTATTCCTCACCAAAAACACTCGGTAGCAGAAATGTACTTGCAGTGAAAACAAACAAAATAAACCCACAAACTATTCATTGCTACGTTGCATTTACACATAACAAAAAACTTCTGAACTCTTTTGTCATTTGTGAAGGAGAAGAAAGCACTTTACAGTAAACAGCTACCCATTCAGAGTGGTCCACCTATGTCTTATTTTCACAAAGTATAGCAATGAATAGTTTGTGGCTTTGTGTTCTTCACCCATCATGTTTATACCTGGTTTGAGGTCTTTTATTGTGCATACTGACACATTTACAGGTGGCCTGAATGCTGACCTATCAAAGGTGTAACATGGTGAAGAACTCACTGTTTGCCCCCACTAGCTGTAAGTTCACTCCCCAAGAGACTACATATACTGCATATGAAAAAGAGGATTTGACAGTTAAGTGGGAGCTTACTTCCCTCAGGCTTATTTGTTAGGACTCCCCTTTACATTAGTGACTGATAATGCCCTTCTTTGGCTATCACAGAACAGAGAGAAAAAAATGCAGTGTTGGCCTGCAAGTGATTGGTCCACCAACCTTTTGAATTTAAAGCCCTGCCTCAATCAGGCTTGATGAACACTAAAGCAGACAGTGGATCTCAGATTTATATTCTGAGGTTGCTCAACTTTACAGACCTGCACTGGTGAGGTGGATTATGTAGCATAGTCCATGGCCAGACTATAGATGGAGCATTCTTTATAATGTTGGCGTGATTTGATGTGGTCTGATATGCCTAAGTTGTTGCTGCTGGGAGAAAAGGGTTCAGTTCACTGCAGAAGGTAAGGCAGGGTGTAGCTACAGTAAGGGAGATTTAAACATCCTACACTTGGGATGACCAGTTAGTTGCTCTGAGGAAACAGTCATTTCCTTCTGTTGAAAAGAGGAATATTTTGTCAAATGGATTTTCCTTAGAATTTAGGAGTGCATATTTTTACCTTAATGAGCGGTGCTGCTTTCTGCGAAAACATCTGAATGTAATACTGGGCGGAAGTCTCTTTTTTGACACATGTCTCTCAGCTATATTCTGCTACTTCTGAGCACGACAGAAAAAGGGACTCCAATTGCTAGTGAGTGGATATGTGTACTTATCTATTTATTTATTTAAAACTATTAAATGCTGTACAGTAATAGTCCAAACTAAGCAATTTCATGCTCAGCCCAATGTAATACGAGAACACAATAGCAAATAAACAAAAGCATTTTTAGCATACAAGATACAATTGTTTATTATTTCACACACTACACCACTACCCAAATCAGGTTAAAAGATAACTGAAGGTAAGAAACCCTTCTGGGACGTACATGAATTAAACAAGGTAGGCTTAGCAAGATCATTAAAAGAGGAAAGAAGAAATGAGAAAGACAGAGGCTGAAGAAGGTAGGAGATAATAGGGGGTAAGTATAGTAGAGGTATGCAGATTACTGATGTGGCAAGTAAGGTGTGATATGTAGGATAGTATGCCTTAGTGGAGAGGATACTCAGAAGAGCAGATAGTGAATAGTGAAAGGTAGAGAAAAGAGTGTGTAGTAAGTTATATAACCATTAGGATAGCAGTAACATGTGGCTTTAGGGTGACAAATGAGTTTTAAGGGCTTTCTAAAGTTCAGGTAATTGTCTGAGTCCCTTATGGTGGTGGTGATTGGAGGAGATGGAATAGGGTTTGCTAGACTTTGAGGCCTAGGACGGTGAAGCTTTGTTTACTGCATTTTTGTTTTGGTTCTGTAGGGGAGTAAAAGGGGGCAGCATGGTTTGATTGTGACCTTATGTTATACATTCTTTGTCTTACACCAGACAGGTAGTTGAAAGTATTTTGACTTGTTGTTGTTGTTGTGTCTTTCGGCTTTTCCCGGTTAGGGGTTGCCACAGCGGAATTCCGTCCACTAATGATTGGCAGTTGATTTTTACGTGCTAAGTTGCCAGGCCTAACGCACAACCTTCAATGAAGGTACACCCATTCACGCATGTCTCCATGCAGAAAACGCTCTAGCTGAGAGTCGAACCGGTCAGCGTTTTACTGTGAGGCGACAACGCTACCGCAGCACCACCACCACGGATAGTTGAAAGTATTTTGACTAAACATTTTAAACAGAAGGGAGCTGAGGTAGAGCTCAGCTCTCTGTTGGAGGGGGATCTAACTGGCCTTTTGTGAATTAGATTTATTAAGTATCATATTTTGTTGTCTGCTGACTGTTGGCTTGTGAATTTTTTTCTTTGAGCCAGTGGCTAATGGGAAGAGTGTATTCTAATTGGGATAAGATGATACCTTTCCCTGTGGCCTCTCCCTGCTGGAGACAAAAATCGGGAAATTTTTCAGAGAGAGAAAACTATTAAATGATTTTGGATTTTGTTTGTTGGATGTAAAGCTGGAAGTTGAGGTGTCTGTCAAGCCATAGGCCGAAGTGTATGAATGCTGGTAGTTTCAAGCAGAATATCATTAATAACTATGATTCCTAAATCAAGTTTGCTTTAGCTTCCATGGAGTACCAAAATAGCTTTGTTTTATTTGTGTTAAGTAGATGTTGTCTTAAATTGAGCCAATTGGTAAAGAAAAGTGGTCTTCTTGGAACAGTGATTTAATGTTTCTTAAGGAAAAGTCAGAAGGTCATCTGCATACAAAAGGATTGGTGGAGTTGGGTTGGATGCAGGCAGATTATTGATGCATACAGAAAATAGCTGGGAAGAAAAGACTGAGTCTTGACATATTCCCTTTAAGAAAGGGGGCTTTGGCTGAGTGTGTGGACCCTAATTTCACTCTGAATGTTTAGTCAGAAAGTTAATGAACCATGAACCACTGGGTAGCTTTGTTGCTGAATCCACGGTGGTAAGTGGTGGTGGAAGTCTTGGTGAGATGTATGTAGATTATACCAATTAATTAATCTTCATAGCCATAAACATGTCAGTGTGGACCCAAATAGTTGTCATAGTGTTATGATTTCCCATAAAACCATATTGTTTGTGAAGTATAGAAATGGGTCTAAAGTCAGAGGTGCAGAGTTGGTTCTTTGCTTAGGGAAGCAGTTCAATTAGTGCATTATTTTTAGATTTGAGGAAAATACATTTATATAGTGAGAGGTTAAATATGTCTTTTACTGGGTGACATAAGTATTCAGACCAGGCTATAATAAACCATTTTGTTATAGTTTATGCTTACATTTACTGTGTACTTTTAAAAGTCTGCTTACTTCTGTCTTCCAGAAGAAAGAATGTACTATTAACATACTGTGTTTTGTAATAGTTTGTGCTACAGGCACTGCATTGTTTTTCATTTAAAATGTCTTCTGAGCAACTGACAAACCAATAGCACAAGCATTAAAGTGGCAATGAAACAAGGCTGCATTCCTTCAATTGTTTGTCATAGACAATGCAAAATTCTTAAGTTCACATGTATTTGGAGTGAAGAAACACTACTTTATTTTGGTTATTTTTTTTCAGTAAAAGTTAATATTTCACTTTAAAACTTCAAGGCTGAGGTTATTTCATTTTCCAATCTTAACCTAAGAGGCCTCAAAATTTTTTATACTAGGTAGCTGAGAGACTTAAGTCCTGTGATATTCTTGGTCAAAAATCATTAGGGTCTCTTGAGTTGGGTAAGATTCTTAAAGGTTAAGGAGGCATTAATATTCCATGATTAACCAGATAAGGGACGAGTGGAGGGAGGCAATTACTTTATTTTGTTTTAGTTTCCCTACTGCTCTCCCTATTTGAAGGAATTTTCTCGGGGGTTGTTACCATCCTACGTTCCGGTAGTCTGTCTTCTCCCCTGTACATGGACTGTAGCACCATATCATGATGTGTCCCAATTATCAAAGAACCATCAGCTGTCCACCCCGTAACAGTTCTGTTAATGCTGAGCAGCTCTGAGGCTTTATTGTAGCTCTAAATCCCTCCAGCAGTATGCTGACATCATTGTTAGGCTGGGTAGGCAATGGATAGTAGCCTGAGCAGGTCCCCCACTACAGGCACATAGGGCAGCCATGCCTATACTGTCCTCCTGCCTCCCCCAGCTGTGTCTTCTCTCTGAGCTCTGACCCCTGCTAGAGCTGAACTAGTGAAGTGACCAGCAAAATCTGTCCATCCCAGGACAGTCATGCCCATCCTCCTTCCCTGCCCTGTCAAATGCATGAGCTGCCAATCAAACTTCTGTCACCTAGGCATAGTCAGGGCTTTATCCGTCTGTGTCACCAGTGCAGGCTTCATTATGAATTCTTTTGATACAAAAGGAATTTCTTTTGGAATTTTCTGGGCTATGTAGAACAGTTTGCAGACTGTGGGGGAGACATGATGGTCAAATGATAGTGTATTGTCAATTTAAATGCCCAGGTTTCTTTTAACTGTGTGTCAGATTAGAGAGGAGTGTAAAATACTTGAGGCCATAGGACTGTTATGTATAGCATGCTTTTGATAACCGTCTTCCATGTTTTACTGTCATTAAAAGTAATTTTCTCTGTCTCTTTTTTTTTTCAATTACTCCAGGTAACTTTGAATTAGGAAGTTTGCTGCTGGAAAGAGGAGCAGACCCCATGGTAGGCACCATGTACCGGAATGGAATATCCACCGCACCTCAGGGAGATATGAACTCTTTTAGCCAGGCTGCTGCACATGGACACAGGTACTGAAGTTGTTTTCAACTGTTAATGAGCATTACATGTGCATGTGTGCACACATACACACACACACACACACACACACACACACACACACACACACACACACACACACACACACACACACACACAGACACACAGACACACACACACACACACACACACACACACACACACACACACACACACAAATGTGCAATGCAGTGTGACCATAATTATCCAGTGACTATCCAATGTGGTTAATTCTGTTCAAAATAAAACAATGCAAGTTCTGAGAAAGCTTAACTATTACAATTATAGTTGTGTTAGTCTGCTGTGAAAAACTAAAATACCTAAATTCTGTTTTCCATTCTCAGTCAGACAATAACAAAAATGGAACATTATTCTTCCTAAGAAACACTGTTATATTCTGCAGTTTTATTTAAGTGTATAGAGGTAAAAATCATTTTGTAGAAATTTTTATCGTAAGTAAAATTGGTACGAAAATGCAAGTACTTTACACGTTGCTGCCTTGATTACTGTTGCTATCATACTCTTGACTTGCACAGTTACAAAATTCAAGTAGCTTAACATAACACATGACTGTTTTGTTAGCGTTTCTGATTAAATTAATTCTAGGATCAACCTCATGAGAGTAAAATTTAGTTTTTTTATTGTTTTACAGAAAGTACAATTACAGCATTTTGACTAAATACAAACCTTTTATCCTACCTTTGGTTGATTTTAGCAAGGAGGCATTCAGAACTTTCTGATTTGTACACAGAACCCATCTGCTGATACCCTTCTCCAACATAACTGCACTTTGTCGGGTGCCCTTTGTAATGCTGATGGTAGTAATTGTGATCCTTGTACTGGGAAAATTGTTTTAAAGAAATTGGGGGACCATATGCTAAGTTCAAGTTGTGGTATCTTGGGGTATTCCTTATATTGTTTGGCAAAACAACCATGGAGTTAGGATATAATGCTTGTAAAGATGTTGAGGACACATTTATCCACTTCAAGAGAGTGCAAGACAGCAAAATCCTCCAAGTAAAATATTTCAGTGGTGCATTAATGAATTTCAGATGGTCTCACACTTTACTTTTAAGATTATTGGGACCCACAGTATTGGATCTCACACTTGTAATAGGGTGTACCTTTATTTTAGTATGTCTTATAAATGCCAAATTAAAATGCGTTTTATATAGTAATTTGGTAAAAGGGTATAAGATCATCACATTCTTGTTCAAAATGCAAGTGTAAATGAGACAGTGTGACTTTGCCTTATATATGCTAACTGAAAGATTATATTTTGGAGAATACCTCAACACTGAGATACAACATTATTTGATTTTTGTTTATATAAGCAGCATTGATGTGAGGATACAGCCCCCCACTTTGGGGGATGCAATGGAAAGAGTTTTCCCTGCCAAACTTCTTCAGGTTTCAGTTTTATGGATATCCAGGGTAGCTCTTTCCTGTTTGCACTTTGAGTGCCAAAGAAAGGTACAGTGATCTTTATTTAATCAGCATTAAAATTATTATTGTAGAAGCATTCAAATGGAAAGCTAGTAAAAGACAATGCACACAACAGTGTGAGCATTTACATTCTTTGCTAACTCACATATCCTGTTCATTTTATTTGTATGTTTGCCAGTGTGACATTTTGTGTCTTGTGCTATACAAAATGTAGTTCCCCTTAAAAAGAAATATTCATGGGTTACATGGAGAAGTACAACTTTTTGCCAAAGTTTAGACCTTTAAATCTGCTTTCATGGCAGGGACAGTTATGAAATTGTTACTCAGCATAATGTAATTTGACAAAAGCAGTTCTGTAAAAGTTTCACACCAAACTGGTGTGCCATTGTAATGTATTAAGTTCCTTCCTGGAAAGGTATAGCAGTCTCCAAGTTCATTACATTAAGTATGACACTAGGGATTTGGGGAGAAAATCCACTTGCTTTGGGGTTGTGAGGTATTTGATAAAAGTAGTCTTGCAAGGATTTTTTTTTCCTTTTCATCTGCATTGCTTTTCATTTCTGCAGTGTGGGTACAGCAAGATAGTGTTCAGAGATCTGACTTTTACTATTCTGATATGTACTCTTACAAGGAATAGGCTTAACTATATACATGATTTTGATCTCTTTATAGATTGGCTTCTGCCGTTACACTGAAAAATGGCAACCCACAACAGTGCTTGTAGAAGCATCTGAGATGCTCACGTGTAACCCACGCATGTGAATTGTACGCTGACTACAAATGTTGTGAAACCCACCCAAAACAATTCAAGGTTGCTACCAAAGAGTACCTTATAAATCAATGGTCCTGCCACCGCACACAGCCACCGTAATCATCCCACTCATCCTATAATCCAACTTGCCCTCTAAAGAATTCTCACTCTCTCTTCCTAGCTCTATCTTTAATCTTCCCCAACTTCTCTTTTCTTTTAACTTCCAAACTCAAGCTAACTAATACCTATTATAGTTATTAACTTCTAGCTGTGTTGCGCTGACACAACAAACTCGCATACTATCCTGGCTTATGTAACCTCTATTTCCTTCAAAACATTTAGTTATCACTTCTTACTTTCTTCAGTTTCTGATATATGCCAAATTATGTGTACTGTAAACACTGTACTTAGTACTCCATGTCTTATGAATTACAGATGCTTAATGCTTTTATATACATTTTTATAATTGTTTTGTAGCTGTTTTGTTTAACGCTGTGGAGCTTTTCTCCCCGTGTCTCTGCTGAAAAAGGGCTTTTCTGCTCAGACAAACAAACCCGGTCAACAAATGTAAAATAAAATAAAATAGTAAATAAATAAATAAAAATAAGACTGATCACACCTATTCCTTGGCTTCTAAATTAGTCCTGTGAATGGCTTCAGACCTCCTAGTTCCTTGATATCTCCCAGAATCACATGTACCATTTTCTGCACTGCTTCTAGATCTTACCCTGCCACACTGCCCATCTTCATCAATCTTTCTTTGCTGTTGGCAACAACAACACTCCAATAATGTTCCTTCTTACCTCATTCCCAGAAATAAGCCATCATTTTTTTCAAATTACAGGGGAGCCTAAAGCTAGAATAAATAACAGTTAATGAAAAAATGTGGCAAACTATAAGGGATAGAGGCTAGAAAGATAGATATGGGAAGCAGCAATCATCAAATGGTGTTACAGGAGTCAAGCTTCTTGAAGGCCAGTAGATGGTAAGAGTGAAAGTCAAATGTCTTTATCTTTGAATCAGATGTGAGCATTATCCTACTACAGAATGCTTGTGACTACTGTAGCTGACTTCCCTTCCCCTCCCAAAGGGGTACCCCTCTGACTTCAGTTCACCTGTTCCAGCTCACCCTACACAATTAATTACACACTGTCCCTGTGTGGTACAATCTTAATGAACTGTCTGTTCTTTTACTGCTGATTCTAGTTAATATTTGAGAAAATCACTCAAATTGTTGCTGTAGAAAACTATATGCACATAAAATGCCTGATTTCTTCAGTTTCTAACATGCTGTCTCTTTAAACGACCCTCTTTTTCAAAGGTTGTAAAAGGTACTTGAATGACTTTTAAAGGTATGTTACCCAAATTATTTTTATAGTAAGGCTTACTTTTATAATTTTAATGTGAAATGTGTACTAAAATAATAACAGTAGAAATTGAGTAAAGTCAAAAATTAAATCTACAGTCTACATAATTCTCATATTATTAGGAAATAAATACAGAATTTAATTTCATTAATGTAGCGTTGTTGCCTCACAGCAAGAGGTTCTCCCGTTCGATTCTCGGCTGGAGTGCAGGGAGTGCCTTCTGTATGGAGTCTGCATGTCCTCCCCACGGTTGGATGGGCATTCGAAAGACATGCATAAATGGGAGTGCCTTCGTTGAAGGTTGAACGTTGAGCTGGCACCTCAGCGTGAAAATCTACTGCCAATCATTAGCGGACCGGAGTTCCGCTGTGGCGGCCCCTAACCGGGAAAAGCCGAAAGACAAACAACAACAACAACAACTAGTAATGATAAAACTTGAGTAGATGCAAATACACTTGTATCTGGTGGACTAGAAAAACAAACACAATGCTATGTCTGGCACGCTTGAAATCTGTTTGGGAGTTTGCACTCTAGGTGTGAAGTCAAGGCATTTTCCTATGTTGACTTTGATCCAAGCTGAGATACAGATTAAGGCTGCCCAAAGGGTACATGAGGTAGAGATTTCATTCCAGGGATGCAAGGTAGGGGTCCTACTACATGGTCATCACTTGGGGAAGTAACGCATGGTTAGAGGGTCAGTGGAACTGACAGGCCTGCAAGACATGAGTGTATAGTAGCATACGGTACATGTTGTTATTGACTGCATACTTCTCCATGAAAGAGCACTTGGATGTGAAAAAAAATCTTACAGAAGAGCAAGATGAAGGCCAAGCAGGCATGTGGCTCAGTCATCTGACTATTACATCTGCCTGTCCATGAAGGGATCAGCTATTGTTATGTATGTTGTGTAGCTGGCTTACTAACCATTTCCTCTCAACTTTTCTGCTCCATCTTGGGAGTGGTCATAGTACCAGGTAACTGTAGAGAGAACTTGAGACTCATATTCCTTGGAATATTCGGTGGTTTTGTCCCAGAACAGGTCTGGAAAAAAGTTTAAATTATTTATTCTGTGTCAGTCTTGAGTCTGCTTCAGTGGGGTAGACATTGCAGTTACAACCGTAATAAATGTGACTAGGGTTCAAGTAGAAACTCCCACGCATGAAGAACTGGCCTGGAGACATAGGACTGAACAGGAATGGTGAGGTCTGCTACTGAGCAAGAGGGATTTGGGGTTTTGTGATGAAGAAGTAGCTTCTAGTGGAGACCAGAAAGCCAGGACCAAATGCTAAAGTGTCAACTGAGCTTGCATGAAGATGCCATGCTGTGTGATGACACTGAGGGCTTAGAATGGTCAGTAAGGTTGACATTTGTATGTAATACATTTCAGCACAGAGAAATTTGCTGAGAATTAAGAATGTAAATGGATTATTACCATGTAAATATGAAGGCCCCTGATACTTAACGTTTGACACTACTCCAGCTGTGTGTGATAACCAAAAGGCTAATTCCCCCTAGAACTGAGGACCTGTGTCATGTGGTGGTATGGTGTGCTATGTTGGCAATGCTGGGAGAACTAATGGATCCATAGACTATGAGGAGAATTAGATTATTAAAGTGTGTGGAGCAACAAAGACCAAAACCATCAGAATCCACAGAGAAAGAAAATGTTAAACAGTCTGTGTTCATTTGAATGAAATGGATAATTGCTGTGCCTGCTATTTTACAACCTTGGGTGTGTCCCTTTAATGGTTGCTTAGATGATGATGTTCCTGGCAAAGTCTAGATATGGAACTTCCAAATTAGATGGAAAAATAGGGGAAGAAAAATACATCTAGGTGATGGGCCAGCAACTTTACAATCACCTTGGCAGTATTTGCTAGTGAACAGTGTTTGTGTGTGTGTGTGTGTGTGTGTGTGTGTGTGTGTGTGTGTGTGTGTGTGTGTGTGTGTGTGTGTGTGTGTGTGTTGTGGGCTACCTGTGGAGTAATACTAGCAGCCACTGTAGAAGAATATATTATGGGACCTCTGAACTTAGACAAAGGTGGTTGGTAGGATGTTAACTGTGTTGTGGAGTTTTGGAATTGTTTGGAAGTGTTGAGATAAATAATATATTATGTTTCTGTCATTTTGAACTTCTGTTTATTCTGCAAAATTTTTATTTTCCTATTTTGTTTTGTTTAGGAATGTGTTTCGCAAGCTGCTCGCCCAGCCTGAGAAGGGGAAAGGTGACATCCTGTCCCTGGAGGAGATCCTGGCTGAGGGGACAGATCTGACGGATGCAGCCAAGGCACATTTAGGTACCAATCGAAACAGCAAAGTCAAGATGAAAGCCCTTCGTGAGGCCATGTACCACAGTGCTGAGCATGGTTACGTGGACGTCACAATTGATATCCGAAGCCTAGGTCAGTACCTCAGTGTTTGTGGGGGGTATCTGCACATCTTCCAGGGCAATACAGCCTACGAACTGCTGAGACTAATGACTTGGGCATTAGACCTTGCTCTGAAATGGGGCAGAAGTGACTGCAGCGTTACACTAGCTTAGCCTGTTATCTTTTTCTGTGCAGTCAGTATGCATCTTTGTCTGTTTGTCTTTTCTCTTTTTTGTCCCTGACTCTGTAAGCCTGAATCTTCCATATATATCTGTATGTCTTTGTTGATTTATCATGAGAAGTGGAGAAGCTTCTATAGATATGTACAGCTTCTGCCCTAGTAACAGCCTATAAATGATACAGTTATGCAGTGTGTAACTGCATCAGGATTTGGCTCATGGAACATATTATGATCACTTGAGTCAGTCCTTCGATTAACTTTTTCCACTGAAAGTCAAGTGAGAATATAGTACAGGAGGGATCTCGGTGGCTACTGGCTTTAGAGTGTTAGTTAAGAGTTGTTAACTCTTTATTAAATGGGAGACCGTGGTTTGTGGTTAAGGTTCCACTTACTTGCTGCCTGCCATACTGTCACTCTGTCCTGTACTTAGCTCCTTAACTCCATGTCATTAGTTTGGAACCTGGCAGGTCACTGCTAGCATTCTAGCCAATTACTACATAATCAAATGGATGTCATCAAATATTGGTGTCATCACCAGTGTTTTGTTTTAGTTCCCTGTGGCTTAATTGTACTAGCTGAGGTTGTGTAGTGTTGGGGTTAAGGAAGCTTTTGTCTTTGTTTAGAAATTCACTATTACCTCCCCCCTAAGATTGCACAACCTCTGAATTAAAATATTTAAAGCCACAGGGGTATGGGCTGCAGCTATCCACAAAGGGATAGGGGAATTCCCCCTCTGCAAAAACACTGGCACTAGTATTTTCCATAGGGTCAAAGATTTTGTTTTGCTAAAGAGTTTCTATTGTACAGCATTCACTTTAAGTGACACTGATGGACTGCACTGTTTCCAGATTATTTCTCCTTGTTATTTTAGTATGGCTTACTTGGTAACAAATGCTCTTCTGGCTAAAATACCATGCCTCTAGGCATAGACCTAAAGCACTTAAAACTAGCACTAAAAAAGCACTAAAAACTAGTAAATGAGAACTAGAGTTGAGCATGAATTGAAAATGCTAATCTCAAAATTTCAGATTTTTTTATTAATTAAACTTTTATTATAAGTTCTGATATGAAAGTCTCCATAAATTGATTTCATATTAGTAAAAGTCTTAAAACTGAACAGTTAAACTCATCAGTTTTAAACTTCTAATGGGGTAACCCTTCCCCCACCTCAATTATTATCAAGTTTAACTGCTTGCTATGCGGCCTTATTCAGTGGTAGTTAACATATGCCAAATAGGGCCTCACAGCTTCCCATAGCTTAGGACCTCACTATCTCTAAATCCGTCTCTGAGGTGAATTATTTAAAGGTGAAATGCTGGCCCTGTATCTTGACTTGGCTAATTCATTCAGCTGTAACGAATCTGACTAGCACTTGTAGAAAATGGCATTTTAGCATTCCAAGAAAGATGTAAAGTGTAGGGAGAAAAAATATTTGGCCTTATGGTTCCCCTTTAAAATCGTGAAATACTGAAATCTCGAATTTCAGTATTTCTCAACCATAAAGGTGAATTTTTAAAACGTCAAAAGTGCATGATCGCGAATATGAATATTTCAAATATGGCTTTACGTTACATGATATGCGCTATTTGGTTTGGATGTTGTTCACCGTAGTGTATGGATTTACGTGGAATCTCAGGTAAGCGAGTGTTTTGTAAGGGTTTTGTGTGGGAGTATTAGTGTATGTCAGATTGTTTGTAAATTGTATCTGTGGGTTAGGGTAGGAAGGTGTAATTGTTGGATGCGTTAATGTTTGTCTATGTGTGTGTGTGTGTGTGTGTGTGTGTGTGTGTGTGTGTGTGTGTGTGTGTGTGTGTCTGTGTGTGTGTGTGTGTGTGTGTGTGTGTGTGTGTGGGACTGTGGAATGTCTGGGTGTGAGTGTAGTGTCTTTTACTGTTTGTGAGATCTCGGAGTTAGTATATATAAGTAGGCGGTGTGGGGGTGCAGCCCCCCCCCACATGAGGGGTGCTGGGGGGCTTGCCCCCCCCCCCGCTTATGTGTAGTTTAGGTATGTAGATGTGTGGTGTTTTGTTTTTGTGCTTATTTGTTTTATAGTGTGGGTGTTGTGGTTTATGTGTGGTGTGGTATATGCTGTGAGTTCGAGATTTGTAGTTTTGGGATTGTGAAGGTTCGGTATTTGAAGGTTTCGCCTTTACGGTCGCGAAATACTGAAATTCGAGATTTCAGTATTTCGCAATTATAAAGTGGAACCATATCATACATACGGACAACAGTACAGATATACATACCGGATCGGTTGAGGCCCGGGTTAACAATGACTGCCACCAGTACTGCTGGCCAACAGGGTGCTGGCAGAAATTTGGCTACAGTTGGCCGAAGGAGGAGAAGAGGGGGAAGGCATGCCCGAAGGCAGGTAAAGGCTAGGACTGTGAAAGTGCGGGTCGTAACTTTGAATGTTGGCAGTATGACTGGTATAGGAAGAGAGCTAGCTGATATGATGGACAGAAGGAAGGTTGGTATATTGTGTGTGCAAAAGACCAGATGGAAGGAGAGCAAGACTAGGTGTATTGGAGGTGGGTTCAAATTTTTTTATCATGGTGTGGATGGGAGGAGAAGTGGCATAGGAGTTATCCTATAGGAACAGTATGCTAAGAGTATTTTGGAGGTGAAAAGAGTGTTGGATAGAGTGATGTTTATGAAGCTGGAAATTGATGGTGTAATGATGAATGTTGTTAGTGCATATACTCCACAAGTTAGGTGTGCGATGGATGAGAAGGAAAAATTTTGGAGTGAGTTGGATGAAGTGGTGATGAATGTACCCAAGGGCGAGAGACTGGTGATTGGAGCAGATTTCAATGGGAATGTTGGTGAAAGGAACAGAGGGGATGAGGAAGTGATGGGTAGGTATGGTGCTAAGCAAAGGAATTCCGAAGATCAGATGGTAGTGGATTTTGCGAAAAGGATGGACATGGCTGTGGTGAATACGTATTTTAACAAGAGGGAGGAGCATAGGATGACATACAGGAGTGGAGGAAGATGCGCACAGGTGGATTATATCTTATGTAGAAGGGCCAGTCTGAAGGAGATTGGAGACTGTAAAGTGGTGGCAGGGGAAAGTGTAGTTAGGCAGCATAGGATGGTGATTTGTAGGATGGCATTGGTGATCAAGAAGAGGAGGAGGAGTGTGAGGGCAGCACCAAGGATCAAATGGTGGAAACTGAAAAAGGGTAATTGTGAGGTGGAGTTCAGGGAAGAGTTAAGACAGGCACTGGGTGGCAGTGAAGAGTTACCGAATAGCTGGGTAACTACAGCAGAGCTAGTAAGAGAGATGGCTAGAAAGGTGCTTGGTGTGACATCTGGAAAGAGGAAGGAGGACAAGGAGACCTGGTGGTGGAATGAGGAAGTACAGGAGAGTATACAGAGAAAGAGGTTGGAGAAGAAGAAGTGGGATTGTCAGAGAGATGAAGAAAGTAGACAGGAGTATAAGGAGATGAGGTGCATGGCAAAGAGAGAGATGGCAAAGGCTAAGGATAAGGCGTATGAAGAGTTGTATGAAATATTGGACACTAGGGAGGGAGAAAAGGATGTGTACTGATTGGCTAGCCAGAGGGACCGAGCTAGTAAAGATGTGCATCAGGTAAGGGTGATAAAGGATAATGAGGGAAACATACTCACAAGCGAGGAGAGTGTGTTGAGTAGATGGAAAGAGTACTTTGAGGGGCTGATGAATGAAGAGAATGAGAGGGAGAGAAGGTTGGATGATGTGTGGATAGTGAATCATGAAGTGCAGTGGATTAGCAAGGAGGAAGTAAGGATAGCTATGAAGAGGATGAAGAACGGAAAGGCTGTTGGTCCAGATGACATACCTGTGGAAGCATGGAGGTGTTTAGGTGAAATGGCAGTGGAATTTTTAACTAGATTGTTTAATGAAATCTTGGAAAGTGAGAGGATGCCTGAGGAATGGAGAAAAAGTGTTTTGGTACTGATTTTCAAGAATACGGGTGATGTGCAGAGCTGTAGTAACTACAGAATGATTAAATTCATCAGTCACAGCATGACGTTATGGGAAAGAGTAGTGGAAGCTAGGTTAAGAAGGGAGGTGATGATTAGTGATCAGCAGTATGGTTTCATATCAGGAAAGAGCACTACAGATGTTGATGAAGAAGTACAGAGCAGGTCAGAAGGAGTTGCATTGTGTCTGTGTGGACTTAGAGAAAGCATATGACAGGGTGCCTAGAGAGGATTTGTGGTATTGTGTGAGGAAGTCAGGAGTGGCAGAGAAGTATGTAAGAGTGGTACAGGTTGGAGCGACAGATGCGTTTAAGGTGGAGGTGGGGTTACATCAAGGATCAGCTCTGTGCCCTTTCTTATTTGCAATGGTGATGGACAGGTTGACAGATGAGATCAGACAGGAGTCCCTGTGGACTATGATGTTTGCAGATAACATTGTGATCTGTAGTGAGAGTAGGGAACAGGTGGAGGAGACCCTGGAGAGGTGTAGATATGCTCTAAAGAGGAGAGGAATGAAGGTCAGCAGGACTAAGACAATATATGTGTGTGAATGAGAGGGAGGATAGAGGAATGATAAGGATGCAGGGAGTAGAGGTGGCGAAGGTGGATGAGTTTAAATACTTGGGATCAACAGTTCAGAGTAATGGTGAATGTGGAAGAGAGGTGAAGAAGAGAGTACAGGCAGGATGGAGTGGGTGGAGAAGAGTGTCAGGAGTGATTTGTGACAGGCGAGTACCAGTAAGAGTGAAAGGGAAGGTCTACAAGAGTGTAGTGAGACCAGCTATGTTATATGGGTTGGAGACAGTGACATTGACAAAAAGGCAGGAGTCAGAGCTGGACGTGGCAGAGTTAAAGATGTTATGATTTGCACTGGATGTGATGAGGGTGGACAGTTTTAGGAATAAGTATATTAGAGGGTCAGCCCAGGTTGGAAGGTTTGGAGACAAAGCCAGAGTGGCAAGATTACATTGGTTTGGACATGTGCTGAGGAGGGATGCAGAGTATATTGGGAAAAAGATGCTAAGGATGAAGCTACCAGGTAACAGGAAAAGAGGAAGGCCTAAGATAAGGTTTATGGATGTGGTGAGAGAGGACATGCAGGTGGTTGGTGTGACAGAGCAAGATGCAAAGGACAGGAAGAAATGGAAACAGATGATCCGCTGTGGCGACCCCTAACCAGGAAAAGCCGAAAAGACAAACATATATATATATATATATATATATATATATATATATATATATATATATATGTGTGTGTGTGTGTGTATATATATATATATATATATATATATATATATATATATATATACGTATATTTATGAGAATGAATGTTGTACTGGTGAGGTTATAATATAAATATATGTCTGCTGACATGTTACTTTAGTTTACATTCAACAGTGCTCTTTTACAAATTCATTCCAGTATTAAAACAAGTAGTACAGAAAACAATGAGTCGACGTACAGATCGGATGAAGTGAGGTATTTGCATGGGAAGTGTACTGCACTTACATAGTTATGCTCACCTACTCAACTCAGCAGTAAATAAAGAAAAAGTATGTGGATGATGATAGGAAAAAAAACATCAGGGATGAGGTCAGTTGTGTTCCACAAAAATCACAAAGCCTGGTGCTCAAAAGGATAGCCTGCTCCCTAATAATTCCACGGTAAAGAGTTCTGCATAGTAACAAGAAAGCAATGAAAGATCCCAGCTCCATTTTTGTAATTTGCTCCTGCTGACATCCCGTTTGCATAGTTCTAAGAAGCAAACAGCAGCAGTCTCTTTGAGGCTTACACCAGCTTTATGCAGGGGTGACAGAAAGGCACTTCTCAGCATAGGCTGTCCTGGAGACAAAATGTAGATGCCAGTTATTTTTTTCTAAGGAGGAGCCAATGTGGTTCCTTTTTAGTTGGACAAGATGGTGTTATCAAACTTTTCTTTGTAGTGAGGAAGTGTCCAAAGATACTTCAGACAGCAGAAAGCTTCAGGCTAATGCTGACATTATTTGAAATATATATTTTTCTGATGGGTTGGGTCTTAAAACTTAGCTGCATATCTAGCTGGCATTACCTTAATTTAGATTGTTAAAGATTTTTTTCTCATGGTCATTTTAAAGTCAAGATTATAAAGTTTTCTTTTTCAGAAGCTTGTGATTGGCCAACTTCTAAAGTATCTTGACTTTTATAGTCTGTAATATTTTTACCATCTGCTTGCAAGTTTCATGTGGAGAACAGTAAATAAGTGCAATCATTTATATACTATGCTCTTTATAGAACAGATGGTAAATACCTGCAGTGCAGGCACTAGTGAAAGTGAACAGGAGCCCACAGGAATTAATTTTGCTGAACTTTTTCACAGCAGGATAAAGTCATGAATTACTTCCCACTGATAATGGAATTTTTTTTTTAAACCAACAGAATTGGAGTTGTTTTCAGAAAGGGTGGATGTAACGCCTGATGCAAATCCAGACTTTCTGACAGAATCTGTTATCTATGTAGAATACCTAAATATCAGCCTTATGTTATTTAAGTTCTCAAATTAGTGTTCATAGCTTTGTTTGTACAGACTGCTCCAGAATGACTGGCTCGCTGAGGGTGAGTAAAATAACACACTAAACATTTCCCTCATAGCACAACTGGTAAGAACATTTGTTTATTGGGTTTTAAGTCTGGATTTAACTGAATGAAACCAAAGTCTGGTGTATGTCAGCCCCCAACCTACATCATGGAGTAAAGGAACTATAGAACAGAAGATGGTCTGAAATAAAATTTTGCCTCATTGTATAACTACGTCTGTGAATAGTGGAACTAGAGAACAGGACAGAGCTGGGGTGGAATAAAATTTTACCTTAATATATAAGCTGCTGCTTTCTCCTTTCTCCTTTCTGTACTCGTATTGCTTTTCTCTTGTGGTCTCATTCATGACGTCTTCACACTTGTCTGTTATAACTAATTTACTATGAGAATAAGACCAGTTATATTAGCCAATGCATGGCTGGAGAACACATTTATCATCGGGCAAACAAAGACCTGAAACCAATAACTTTTGAGCATATGCTCAGAAGGAATAATTGTTAGAGACAGGGCCCTACAGAAGCATTTTTTTTAACTTGTATTTTTTATTTTCTTTTTGTTTACTAGTGTAGGATGCTGATCACACTTGACCATTTGGAAGTAGAGCCAGGATGAATAAATTTGTAAAAATACAGTATAAAACAGCTTATTACAGAATATGTTGTAGGAAAGCATACAAAGATATTTACAAAGTAATGGTTAGATTGTATCCACAATTAATAATGACACATAACAGTAATATTCCACATAATTTAAAACAATTGTGGAGAAGGAAAGTGTTTTATTACATTTTTGGCTGAGAAATGTGTTGCCTTAGCTATGCATAAGCTATTGTATGCAGCTTTATGAGAGACTATGTATAGAATATTTGTCTCAGAACTCCATCCATCCACCCCTTCATTCTAACCACATGGCCTATAAGGGTTGTAGTGATATTACCCTTTACAGAGAGTAAACCAAGCTTTTGAATTCCCAGGCACAATCCCTAGCTCATCCTGTAGGATCTTCAGGTATTCCCAGGCAAGCTAAGTATGATGTCTCCAGTATGTTGTGGGTCTGATGCAGGACCTCCTTCCAATGGGAGAGGTCTGCTACCCTTCCTGTGGGGAGCACTCAGCCATGTCAGCTGACTCCTGTCAATCTACAGGAACAGAGGCTGATCCTCCTCCTCGTCTGCAGAGCTCCTCCTTCTCTCATGGAGAGTAAGCCCAGCAACCGTACAAAGGTACCTCATTTTCACTGCTTGTTTCAGCGATATCATCTGTTCAGATAGTGCTGAAAGCTCATGACCTTAGTTAAGGACATAAACTACTAGGTAAACCGAAAGCTTTGTCCCAGGCCTCCTTTCTCACTCCAGTACTGCTAACGAGCACAATGCGTGGGGTACTGCAGCTGCTGAACCCATCCCCCACTGCTAGACAGTCTCCCATGTTTTCTAACCTCACCCTCAGAAAAAGGCCTCAGGATACTTAAACTCCACGTTGGGTTGTCATTTCCCCTCATGTGCAAAGAGTAATCCAATCCTTTACACGACAGGACAGAACAGTGACTACTGAACTGAAAGTGTTGATCTTCATTCTGACCACTCAACATTCAACAGAATATCTTAATTTACTTTGTAAAGACCAGACTGTTACACAGCAAAACAGTCATGCACCCTACATCCAAAACTGAAACTCATTTCTTCCTAACAAAGAATGCAATCTCTAGAGAGAATTCAAATTAATAGCAAGTTTATAATCAAGCTGTAATGTTTGTAGACATCATGTTACCTGATACTGTAGTGTATTTAACACATTTGAGGTTAAACACATTCATCCTGTAAAGTATTTATGCCCACATGCCAACACAGTTAATAAAACTGGATAAATCAGTTTTACTGTAATAATAGGAATAATCCTGTTTGCTAACCTGGTAGGCTTACTGGATACACAGTTCTTTATCAGATGTGACCAGGGAGCAATGTCTGGTTAAGTGACTTGCTCAAGTCACACAATAGGCAAATGAAGGCTGTAGGAATCAAACCCTGTACTAAAAGCACTGCAGCTCACAGCCTTAATCTCTGTGCCAACTGCTGAAAATAAAGTGTGCCAAAGAATTAAAAAAAAACAGCAAATAATGACTATGACCTTTGCATGTGCCCTGCTGGCATCTCTTAATGTTTCAAAAAGTAATAAGTTAAGTGAATATACATATATAGTGAATATAAAATGTAACGTAGATTTATTTAGCTGTTTAAAATGTGTTGCACTTCAGTGTTTTGCAAAGTAGTCAAGTGACACAGATGAACTGGGAATTTAGGAGACAGGAAGAGTTACATTTATGTTTGCTTTCAAAGAGTACATTATGCTAAGTTTTCCAATTGAATTTCTGATAAAGAACATCTTTGTGTATGTCAAGCTGTCTTCCAGAACAGAACCAATTTACACAGAGGGCTGTTTAGGACTGTCCTTATGGAGTACCGGGACATAGCTTTTGACATTATTGAAGTGGTGTCTGCTTAAGAGCCTAATCCACAGCAGAGACCAGCATTGTGACAATAATGTACCAGACATAGTAACACCTTACCTAATAATGCATCAGAGGCATCATCATACTTTACCTAATAATTCACCAGCGACATCATCACACCTTACCTAATAATGCACCAGAGAGCAGCTGAACTGTGGGACCACATGAACAAAAATGTATTTATTTATTTATTGCTTTTGATTACAAGGAAAATCTGAATGGGCAATGAAACCCATTTTCATTGGAGGCCCAGGGAGACAAGCTCCAACTGACAAATAAGTACACATAAGATATATACAACATAGAGATAGCAGACAATATACAACATAGAGATAGCAGACAATATACAACATAGAGATAGCAGACAATATGCAACACAGAGATAGCAAACAATATACAACATAGAGACAGCAGACAATATACAACATAGAGATAGCAGACAATATACAGCATAGAGATAGCAAACAATATACAACAAAGAGATAGCAGACAATATACAACATAGAGATAGCAGACAATATACAGCATAGAGATAGCAAATAATATACAACAAAGAGATAGCAAACAATATACAACATAGAGACAGCAGACAATATACAACATAGAGATAGCAGACAATATACAACAAAGAGATAGCAGACAATATACAACATAGAGATAGCAGACAATATACAACAAAGAGATAGCAGACAATATACAACATAGAGACAGCAGACAATGTACAACATAGAGATAGCAGACAATATACAACAAAGAGATAGCAGACAATATACAACATAGAGATAGCAGACAATATACAACAAAGAGATAGCAGACAATATACAACATAGAGACAGCAGACAATGTACAACATAGAGATAGCAGACAATATACAACATAGAGACAGCAGACAATATACAACATAGAGATAGCAGACAATATGCAACTCAGAGATAGCAGACAGCTCTGCTAAGACAATGAGTAAAATAAAATCTACATTCATACACAGTGTACAAGGTTGCATTCATATTGTTTTCTGCTTTATAAAGAGTTTCATTCTCATTACATTATACCAATAATAATGTTGATATGTGTGCGCAAAGTTCGCTTAGATTCAAGAAAGGAGAACAATACAGTCATAAACAATGGAGAAAGTTACATTTGTGTGACAATATGCAGTTATTTCTCATCTCAGATAACTACATGTGCCTTTTAGTTTCGCTAGCTGCTGTCGCAGGGGTGAGAAATACACCAGTACTCACAGAAGGAGAGATGACAATGGTCTTCACCCATTCACTTTATCACATCCTATTTGGATGCACTATATTTGTGTTTCACCCTGTAGAGCAAATGGCAGGTGACAAATGTCTAGCAGACTGGTGGAAGAAATGAGAGGAAAGAATTCGAGTAAGCGTCTGTTGCCTGTGTGCTCTCTTTCTGAAGATTTCTCTGTCTATACGTTTAAATTCTTGCTATTCTTTTTAGTTTTATTTCAGCTGAGAGCAGTATTTTTCTACGTGCTTGCCACCCTTTCACTGATACTTAGAGACAATCAGACAGAAGGACAGATAAGCAGACAGACATATTTAAAGGTAGATATATATTTTCTGGCTTACATTGCCTTTATGACTGTAAGCCCTATTTGAAGAGCTGTTGTTACATGAAATGATGGGTAGTCAGACTGTACCCCTAAATCTTTATAACCTGCTGTTTTGTCATGTGACTCCACCTATGGTGCTTTGGATGATTTTAAAGAAGCTCACCTTCTGTTCCCATCTCACTTTATCTGGATTTTAGGTTAATATTCCTGTAACAACAAAAGTATAACCAAGGAATGACACCATGTAGCACTTCTTGCTGGAAATACCCCTCCCTATGTGTAACACTGCCTCTAAAGCATTCATGCTGACATTTGGACTACTCTAATAGTCGAAGACCATTGCTGGCTACGAGTTCTTCCTCTTCCCTTCTGTTCCCTCCCCCTCCCTTCCACTTTTTAATTCTTGTGCTTCTTGAGAATATCTTTCTGATTCATAGCATTGGTTCTAAAGAACTATAATCCAATCTGATACCTATGGTTTCCAGTATTCTGTGTACTGTTTCAGTGACTTCTTGACTGTTTCCTTTGTATATTTTGGAATCCTATGTGAAAAGTGTACATGTCCTTCTTCTGTATTTTTTTCTAGTTCTTTTTAACATTTCTTCTGTTTTTATTGCATAGTTTATTCAGCCTCTTCACTGGTTCATTCACTTCATTTCTGTTGCTTGCTTATATTTCCATAAATATTAGGATGATATATTGAAGTTGTAGATGTTTTGTGCTTGAGAAAATTCCACTGCTACCCTGCATGTTTGTTTTAAGTTTATGGATATATGGAACGTGAAACTTGGAGCATGTGTCTACTTGAGACTTAATTTGTAGATATTTGTGCTTATCCTGCCTAGTGGGATCACATCAACAGTGTGAATTCCCGAATTCCACAGAAGTATCATGAACAGACCCTACACGTAGGAAGCTAGGCTTCTCTGAAGGACAGTTACAGACTGCCCATTATTTGCAGGTGCCAGTTAATTGACCAACCGGTGGATCTGAAAAACAGCCATGGCTATAGCATCCATGCAGGAATTTGGCTGCAGCCCATTTGGTCTTATTGTCAAACTGATGATTATGGTGGTAAACACAGTACTAATCTGAAGGCAGATCAAGTCATAGTTTGCATTAACTGTGGTGTTTGTGGAAAAGAAGTGATTTTTTTGTGTTTCTCCAGGAGTTCCTTGGACCCTTCACACCTGGCTGGAATCACTACGGACAGCATTCCAGCAGCATCGTCGCCCCTTGATCCAGGGCCTTTTGCAGGAGTTTAATTCCATCCAGGAAGAGGAGTACACCGAGGAGCTGGTCTCTCAGGGACTGCCTCTAATGTTTGAGATCCTACGTGCAAGCAAGGTATGCAGAGCTGTTAAATGTAAACTCACTCATGCTACAAAAATCTGTGTCAATTGTAATCTATATTCAGCTCAAACTAAACCATACTGGATGCAAACAAGGAAAGAAAATAATAAATATGATAAACTATAGAAACATCTGTAAACAAATGTAAAATTCTCCATGTTTTAACAACTTAGAGAGGATCTGGGGTTTAGTGTTAACATTTCTTCCTCACTGCTCCATTGTTTGTGAAGCTCAGTCCTGACATCCACTCACTGTCTGTATCAAGTTTTGAACAACAAGCTGTTTTCAAATTTGGACTTTAATTGTCATTGGTCATTGTAATTTATTATATAGTCATTCATATTAGTTTCAAAGTATCGGATTATTTGCTAACAACTTTATTTTTGTTGGGTATTGTCTCAACCCTGGTCATAGGTCCATAGGTAGTTGTTAAGCATCGCGTTCAGAAGAACACTAATGCACCTAGCCCAGTCACTCACCTTCCCCAGAGCACTGGTGATTTAACTTACTTTCTCAGAGTCAGACATTAGGCAAGCACTGCCTTTTTAAAGATGTTTTTATAAGATTTGCTACTTCTTCAGTGATACATCCTACTGATTTCCTCCTGTGGTAAGGTAGACATGGCTAGCTTAACCGTCCTGTGAGACAGTTTGCCTAGGTCTGGTTGTAACGCCCTGTTGTATTTATTTGTTTTGTTCATTAACACATCCAGTAACTGAGTAAATGATCTGGCTTCAAGTGATCATTTATAGCCATAGCCTACCCACAGTGCTTTGTGTAACTAATATTAATAGTAACATCTTCAGATGTGGGAGAAATTCCTTTTTTGTTTCTTGTTTTTCAGATCAGAGAAATTCAAACAGTGTTTTAAAAATGTGGCTTTCCCATTCAAGAAAGGAAAGAGACAAATACTTGCTAATACATGAAAAGAACAATAATTTCCCTTTTCTCTGTGCAGTGGTTACTTAGGAAATAATTATAAGTTGGATGGGATATGACAGGCGCAGTCCATTACGTGGGGACATGGAGGGAATTGCCCTGACATAAAACACTTGTTTCAGACAAATGTCTGTATATGTTCCCACGAACACCATGCTTTGCTTTTGTTGCAAAATGTTTACAATCTGTTAGTAGGCCCATAACTAAATATCAAACATCGTACATAAGTTGTAAATCTAGGGTCTTACATAGGTTCATAGGTGTTTGCTAGGCTAACAACCACAAGGGCCTTTTTAAGCCTAGCCATGCATCCCAAATGTCTGACAAGTTCTGGTACCCTTGATAAGTGTAAGCCAGGGCTTGGGAGGTGAAACATTTACAAGCAGGGGCGTGGGAGATGAACCACTTACAGGCTGCCTGTGTCCATTACAGAAATAGGTGCCAAGAGAGGGATGAATTTCCTGTTCCCCGTACAACTGTCCATGTTACTTGAATTGGGTTAAGGAGGAACTCTGCTTCACATGGATGGGAAGCCTGTTTCAGAGATGAGGTAGTCTCTGGGATACATGCCTGTCTCTCCAGCAGGACTTATTTAAATTACAGGCAAGGTTTAAGTCTTTAGAGTGGGTAATTCTGGTGCTGTTTGTTTTTCCTGATATGCAGGAGGTCCCACAGAGTGGGGTCTGACAATGCACTGTATACTAGGCATAGATCTCCTCTCACCAGCCTGTAAGGATAGGGTCTTGAGGCGGTCTGTATAGGACCTTTTACTTACACCCTGTATTCTTTTACTGAGGCACCTCTGTGAATGTTCCATTTGTTGGATATGCCTGGTTAGATACATACCAAGGGGGAATTGTACTCAGTAATAGGTCTGATGAATGCTGAATACAGTGGAACAATGACTTACTTGGACCTAGGTGCCATATCTTTGTTTATAAGTTGAACAACATACAATGATTTCCTCAGTACTATAGACACATGATGGTCAAAGGTTAGATTACTGTATATGTGTGTCGCTAAGTCCCCAACTGCTGGCTCAACTCTAAGGGGTGTGTTGTTACTATGATAGTTACCAGGAGTGGGTGACTTCCTGAAGGATACTATTATGCATTTCTTGGCATTTAGTTTTAGTCCATGACTCTGACACCAGTTGTTTCTCTATGTCAGCACTTCCTGAAGAATATCTGTGTTAGTGTGGGATTCAGTGACAGCTTCTAATTTGCAATCATCTGCACATTTAGTCAGCCAGAGACTATTTACATTGGCCTTGACTTCAGAGAAGTAAATGCCAAACAGGAGTGGTCTGAGGACTGATCACTGAGGGACTCCACTTGTGACTGACCTCTTTGTAGAAGTGGACTCCCCAATTTTAACATCCTGGGTCCTGTCTGTGAGCTGGTTGGCTATCAAATGGGTGATATACAGGTTTGTACCTAACCTCTTGAGTTTGTCAACAATCCCCGAGTAGGGAGTTGTGTCAAATGCGTTGGCCAGATAGGCAGTGTGAACCATTTTGCCCTCATCCATTGCTTTGGTGACCTTCTCAAAGAAGTCCATCAGGATGAGTAGGCATGACCTTCCCTCGATGAAACCACTCAGTGACATATGTGTACGTAACACTTATCTTTACGTAAGTCACATGGCAGTATGGAGATAAGTCAGGATTAGTACACCGATACAAGCTTTAGCTAATTTCTTTTCTGTATGCTATTTAACTCAATGGTTCATTGCAATAGTTGTATGCACAGTACTGTAAGCCGTGCTTGTTGTTACTTATTTGTTTGTTTGTTTACCAAGATGTCTTATCTGACACTGCCAATTCTCAGTGGCATCCTTGGTAGAAAAGCTTCATGGAAAGTTTGTCAATAGTCTTTAAGTATAAAATACATCAAGTAAAGTTATTAATATATGGTTCGGTGTAGAATGAAATGTAAAATAATTTGGAACGAATAATCAGAAGCATGGTTAGGGAGATTAAGCATATGGAGTGTGAGTCAATTTAATCATTTCTGTCACACAGGGTACAAACTGCAGATGAGATAACTGTAAAAATGCAAGAGAAAGAGGTAATGCATATACAAAACATCAGAAGACCGAAAAAGAACATCCATTAACTGATAATCTAAACCTGTGATTTCTGTATTAGTATCAGATGACACATAGAGACATTATAACAAGAATAACATTTTTAATTAGAATGTTCAAATAACTCCACAAGGGCATACCTATTTAATGAAGTGACAGTCTGTCAATGAGTCTTTGAATGCATACTTTGAAGAAATTAGCTGCAATGAAAGTGGAAGTCTGCACCAGATTTTGTCAACGTGGAGAGAGAGACAGAGAGAGAGAGAACCATGAATCAGCAAACATATATATATTTATGTATGTGTGTATATGTATGTAGGTATATATATATATATATATATATATATATATATATATATATATATGTATATATATATATATATATATATATATATATATATATATATATATATATATATAGAGAGAGAGAGAGAGACACACACACACACACACACACACACACACACACACACACACACACACGTATATATATATATATTTTATATATATAGACAGATATACATTTTTTTCTTCTTTTGGGGTATGGATTTGAGAAGTCTGTGAGCGGACCTGAGGTTGTGGTGTGGTTTATAACATTTCAGGATAGATAAAATGGGGGACAGTTGGGGTAATTTTGAGGGGTTGTAAGTAACTGTTGGCTGAATTAAGCCTAATGTAAGTTTTAAACTGAGAAGTAGTGATGGAGTCTACTTATAACCTTGCTAAATGTGTGAACAGGGGAAGCTATAGGTTATTGAAACTATACAAAGATTTGAAAAATGACGGAAGAAGATTTCCAGCAGTGGAGAGTTGAAAAGTGAAGGTCTTCAAGGATGTCTGTGGTTCTAATTTGTCTTGGGTTAGTACAGCATTTACATGCTTAGCAGAACTGAGCTGATTATCTGTAGTCAGTCCAAATAGTTTTCTGGAAATAAGTACTTTAGTTTTTAATCAATAAAAATAATATATTGATAGGTTTTGTGATTGGAGAGAACTTTATTGGTGCCATTGCTGTCAATGTCTTTTCTCTAAAATCAGGGAAAAAGCCAAAAATAATCAGGGATACTTATAAAACGTTTAGAGCATTCAATTAGAACGTTGGTAGAATGTATTATACATTTTGTTATGAACAAGACGTCTGCAAGTGCAATGCCTGGAATAATATAATGCTCTTAACCCTCACAGTTTTATCACAAAATGACAAGTTTTGTGAGGCATGAAGGAACATTTGAATACAAAATCAGGGACATCCATGAAAATCAGATTTTAGGATCCTTGCAGATGAAATAACAGGGCTTCGGCTTTGTAGTGATATAGCCCAGAAGAATTTAGCCAAGACTGAACATGTTCTGTAATTTAGAAATTACGATAGAGACAGTATCACTGTGAGTAGAAGTATAGCTAGGATGGGGCAAAGGGGCAGCTGCCCCAGGTGCAGGGTGTTAGGTTGCCATTAGGATTAGTGATGTGAGGAGCAGCAGATCAGAGAAAGCAGACTCTTTATTTTTTTTTTTTTGCTCCTCAGGTTAGAGTTGAGGGGTGCCAGATCAGGGAGCAGCACCGGATGATATATGATCCAGCTATGTCTTTGCTTGCCAAGAGGATAGTAGAGATGTAGAATGACCAACATACTGAACTAATCCAGCACCACTCCTGTGCTTCACCTTCCCATCATTAAATACCATGAAGAGTGCATGACCAGGAACTGAACCTGGTGAACACCTAGAGTCAATGACAAGAATCAGATTAAATACCATGAAGAGTGCATGACCAGGAACTGAACCTGGTGAACACCTAGAGTCAATGACAAGAATCAGATTAAATACCATGAAGAGTGCATGACCAGGAACTGAACCTGGTGAACACCTAGAGTCAATGACAAGAATCAGATTAAATACCATGAAGAGTGCATGACCAGGAACTGAACCTGGTGAACACCTAGAGTCAATGACAAGAATCAGGGGGAACTGCATCTTTCCATCTGACAAGCTGTACCCTATTTTCATAGTAGTCACCTTCCTCTGGTCACTAAGGAGGGTCCATATGAGGCTTGAAGTTCTAGAATGCAGCAATGGCTGACTGTACCAAAAGCCTTGAAGAAGTGCACAAAGAGTGGTCGACAACATTGCTGCTGTTCAGGTGCATAGACAGTTGCTTATGAAGCAATCAGTTTCATGCCCAGGTCTAGAGCCATCACATTGTGTGTTGAATATGAGATTATTATTAATGATGTAATGGGGAGGCTGATCATGCGATCCCTCAGATTTTTTTTGAGTACAGAGACAGGATTTCAGGGATAATAAACACTAAAAGCAGGCAAGATACCTACCTCCTTTATGTCTAGATGAAACAAGGGCGTGCATCCAGAGTGCAGGCAGCCTTCCTAATTTGTTTGAGTGGTTAATTAGTGTTGGTATATGGAAGATTATGGGCCTGGTTGTAGTTTTCAAGAATTCTGGGGAAAAAAATGTAATTTTAGATGTACACAGGTTTTTGTTTACAAAGGAATTTATGAACTGTAGTGATATGATTTTGAAAAATGAGAACAGAACACTGTCACTGAGATGTAATGACTGAACTAGTGGTGTGTTAACAGCTGTTAGAAACAAATTACTCAAATGAATCTCTAAAGTGAAATCCAGTCTGGGTTACTGATATGGATAAGTTGAGGAAATGGGGAACGAATGTTTATATGGCCATAATTTGAGAGGTGATTGATGGTATTCCAAACCTTTTCAGTGATTTTGAGAATTCTGTTGGCTGATATACAAAATAATTTATTTTGCCATAGAGTAAAAAAGGACTAAATCTGATTTCTTGCATCATGAACTTGTTGGAGTTCAGTAAGTAACCTTGTTTGGTGCTAAATGGTTCACAGATGATGTCTATATGACATCATGGTTTAAACTTTTAGCGTGATCTTTTGAAGACTGAAGTTTTGAATTCCTCTTTTCCAAACTGGGGCCATACTGAGGAAGCTCTGCAGAAACCTGTCACTGATGTACTGCAGGCATTGTCAAATACCAGTCATTTCTTAAACTAAATGTTTTTGTTTCGGTCAGTTACTGGTACTGAGAAAAGGGCACCCATGAATTTTCAAGTGTTGGTAGCTGTACTGATCTGCTTTTCAATGTGACTGCCAAAATTCTTTGTGGCAGTACTGTAGATTTCTGTCATGGCTACACTGGTTATTGTGTCCAAGCTGTGTTTAAGTCTTTGAAACCTAATTGTATCAATATGTATTGATGTGAAGGAGGATGTTTGCTGAAAGAGAAACCAAAAATAAAATACTACTAGTTTTACTGCAGTAGCAGCAATGTATGCATGCATGTATGTATGCATATAATTATTTTGGGCAAGCAGGTGGGCTGGACCACAGGGTCCAAGTTTCCAAAATAATTACAGAAATTGCAAAAACAGTAAGTTTATAAATTGATTACAAGATAATAAATTAATGAGTAGTAAGAAAACACTTATCCCTGGGTAATATTTTAGAAAACTATGGATATGGGTGACAGTGCAGATGGAAAAGTTAAATTTGTGAAGCAATGAACATTGAATGAAAAGGAGCCAGATATAGAAATAAACGAGAAAAAATAAAACAGAAGCCATGTTAAAACAATGTTTGTTAGTGTGTAACAATAGGTTGTGTAATTATTTGAAATCCTTGCAGTTTTAATTATGTTTGCAGATCTGGATACCTGAGGTGTACTACTCAAGTGGTGAGATTATAACTGATAATGTAGAAACAGGACTATTTGGGAAAAAGTTGCATGGGGTATACATTCAGTTCAAGTACAGATAAAGATCTGTTTTTGTGACAACACAGTTGTCACGGTAGCTTGCTTATTTATTTATATGGAATTTCAGTGATGTTTTGAATGTAGTGACTGTTGGAAGAATGTGGATATTATCTGGTATAATTGATGTAAAATATTTCATTTTTATTTTTTAGAATGAAGTTATAAGTCAGCAATTGGCTGCTATATTCACACAGTGCTACGGGCCATATCCAATTCCAAAGCTTATAGAGATTAAACGCAAACAGACATCTCGTCTTGGTGAGTATGTTACTAACTCATGGTATGTTCCAGTTCCTGGAAATGAGCATGTCTGCACTAATAAAGGCTGTTGCATGTAGCAAAAAACACACTGGTGGTGTATGTGGGCTGTAGTCATGCTTACAAGCAGGTGATGCTAGAAAAAGTTTGCATATATTATCATTTTTGTTGTATTTTCAACCTGAGATTTATTGGGCACTAGAAAATCTCCAGGTGTGACTCAGGAGCATAATTCTGATTAAGTACTCCATTCAAAGTTACAATGTTTGCAGGTTGATTTTGATGGAATCAAACTTATGTCAGCAGGAAACAAGTTTATTACCTTAAACCCATGTATGTAATTACACAACGTCTCTGCAGGCAAAGCTCTCACATGCAGATACTGATATCTAGTAACACACACACACTTCACCTACCATGGAGCAAACACATAAACTCACATATGCTTAGGCTCTTAAATGCAATCTACCCAAACCTCAATGGCCTCCCATACAGTGCCCTCAGAAACCTCCCAAACACTCAGCAAAGGCAACACTCCCCAGGACTCATAGAAACATATCTCACAATGCCTCAACCTCTGAGCCATTAAGGCAAACTGCTACACATTCCAATATATTTGTCATTTGAGACTCTCTTGTGAGATGCACTGATGCCCCAATCACCAGGCTGAGCAAGGAAACAGTCACGGTCAGTTGCCTATCAGGGCCACAAAAAGAACAACACAGAGAGGCTCAATCCAATCCCCAGTTTATTTGGCTTGAGAATAAACTAGGGATTGCATTGAGTCTCTCTGTGTTGTTCTTTTTGTGGCTTTTCAAGTTTGTGTGTCTACAAAATTAATTTTCGAGTTGCCTGTCAGGGACAAGGATCTGCCAGATCATGCATGCTCTCAGGACATTGAACCACAAGTACCAGTATGACTCTGTCCGTAGCCCATGTGGATGTTAATGACCTAAGACATACCTCTCTGGACTATATGAAGACAGACTTGATAGAGCTTTCAGATTACATGGTCCAGGAAGGTGTGAGCAGCATTCTGCCCTCTCCAAGGATGATACCACAGTACATACCGAAAATGACTGACTTTAACAATTGGTTTAGTTAGTGGTGTCATTCTAAGGGGGGGTCCAATATTTGTCAGTTTGGGAGAACATTATCAACAGACCACTCTGCTTTGCCAGGGATGGTCAGTACCTGCCCCCACTAGGCTTTCAGATATTGGCCAAAACATTATCCACCCCATTTTAAGCAGTGCCAATCTGATAAACCTTTCAGCTAGTAAATTCAATGCAAGAATCCCTGTACTACTTTAAATTATGATAGATACTTCAATGTGGTATGGTTGGTCATGCTGATTTACAGTTCTGAGTGATTTAATGAATAAATATCTTCCTGGAGCAGTTCCACGAGAGAGAGAGAGAGAGAGAGAGAGAGAGAGAGAGAGAGAGCACATAGCTAATTAGCATATGTTTCTCCCCAGGATTGCCTCATTAGCATACAATAAGGCTGGTGAACCAGCCGTATACAGTGTTGCACATCTTTGTTCTAGAGCGCTGTGTAGCACCGTATTAAGGCTGTGTCTGAATTCAAAAAGATTACTACAACATATATATAAAGGGCCACAGTAGTGCAGCAATTAGGGTTGTCACCTCACAGAAAGAGGTTCCCCAGTTCGATTCTTGGCTGCAGTGGCTTCTGTGTGGAGTCTGCATGTCCTTCCCGCGGTCCAGTGACATTTAAAAACATGCAGGTAGGTGCGTGCATGAATGGATGTGCCTTCTTTGAAGGTTGGGCATCAGGCTGGCAACTCGGCACCGTAAAAATCAACTACCAATCATTAGCGGACCGGAGTTCCGCTGTGGTGACCCCTAACCAGTAAAATCTGAAAGACTTGTTGTACCACAACATTTATATAAGATGCACGTGTCTTGGTAACATTTATGGATTTCTCCAATGGTCTTTATGCACAAGCACCAGACAGAATAATTCTGTGACCTTCACCACCACAGTCCACTATTTTTCAGTATCCACCATTTGTATGTTGTGTTAAACTCCTGTTCAATATACAGAATATATTAATAGACTAGAGTGTCTTTGCTGAGCTGCCATTACATCACAAGTAAAAATCATATGTATATTAATATATATATATATATATATATATATATATATATATATATATATATATATACACATCGTTTTCTATTGATATTGTGCTTCAAGCAGTACATGATCTAGTCCTAGGAATACATAAATGTTTTGTGGCTTCACAAGGGTAGCGCTGTGTACATGGAACTGAAAGATCTAGGGGAAGGAGATTTATGCTCCATCCAGTTGTACAAAAACTCACAACTGTGCAAACACAATTTTGTCTAATGAGGGACACTGAAAGACATGATCTTTGCTACCCCAAATTACAAAAAAAAAATGTAGCTGATTAAATTAAGTAGTGGAGCAGAAGACATAGTTACCATGTATGAGAAGGAGCGAGTCTGTATTACATCGTTGAACTGCAACAAGTATGAACGATGTAATATCAAGCCTGAAAGTCCGAAACCTAAAAATAGTGAAGCCATGGCACATCGCTTTTTTTCCCAGGGAAAAAAAAATCAGTGGGCCGTTTTCGGGGCTTTACTATTTCCTCCATTGTGGTGCGATCTCGGAGTTGGTATATTTAAGTAGGGTGTGTGTGGGGGATGTGGGGGGTGAAGCCTCCCACTTAAGGTTAAGTTTCAGGTTGCAGGTTTTTTTTTTGTTAGGGAACAGCGATTTTTCCTGAGAAAAAATTGCTGTTCTTTGTGTTCGCTATTTTAGTGTTTCAGATATTAGGGTTCGATATTACATTGTTCGAACTTTTAGAAGTTCGATGATGTAATATTGACTGAAGGAGCTTTTCCCTCAATGGAAAAAATACATATTTTGTGGTACTGGTATCATGAGATCGTCTGAAAAAATATAACACCCATAACGGTCAAGCTGTATTGATATTTATAATGTGCATGTACTGTAAATAAATAAATCCACAAAATATCAACATCATATTTAGAGGATATTACAGACTGCTTTTAGCAACTAATTAAGCAATACTTACACAGTATAAAGACACAAGATGTTTTGTGGTCACAGAAAAATAGATTCAAATGGATTCTTCTGGTGTACCCCAATATCAAATGAGGCTTCAAACTAAGCATTTTACTACTTTTCATACTTGAGATATTCCCAGAAAGATTACATTATTCTGGGAAAAAATATGTTAGAACCTATTCTAATAAAGAATTAATACCCACTTAGATTAGTTTTGAATGTTGTCTATAAACATTTGTATGAACTATTGTTTCATATCTCTGCTGTAGAGCTCCCCCCACCTTCATTTCATCTCTCCGGAATAGAGAACCATATGAGGAGGCTATACAGGCACTTCTTGCTGCACAAACTGCCTCCACATGTAGAATATGGCATTCCTGGCTTATAGGAAAGAGCTTGTTTGTAAGTAATAGCCAAGGGTTTCAGCTGGAGTTTATACAACCTAACTTACAGATGCTGCAGCTTCCCTAAATCTTTAACTTTGTGTGAAAAATATAATGTCTGCCTTTCAACATTTTGCTATCTATACCACAGATAAAAAAGTAGCTTATATACTAATGCAAATATGAACACCATTAAGATTCAACTGGCAAACATAGGTTAAATGGTTGTTACTACAACAGAAATTGCATATATGCATTTACTACATTGTAGCAACATGTAAGTCAAATAGGAGGGTGGCCTAATGGTTAAGGTGTTTGCCTTACAAGCACAAGGTACACGGTTTGAATCTCACAGGGGATAATTGGCTAGGCTTAAAATGTCTCGCAAGGGCAGTTAGCCCAGTACTAATCTATGAATCTATAAAATCTATGAATATGCTTTCTGCATTGCTGAATGGCAGGAATAGTGGCTGCCAGCAACATTCCAGCCCTTGAGTCCTACATGGCATGATGCATTTCATGTAAGAAGAGGACAGACCCCTGGACATTTCATATAACACCCTAAATTTATGATGTATGCACCATAAAATTTACAACATGCAATAGCCAAAAGCAACATAATTAATAATGGATGTTGCAAAAGTTTATACCACTTTCCTGAATTAAGAGACCAAATAAAAATGTTCTACAAATGTGTGACAATAATATATGCTGTATTGTATATGATGTTTACAGTTGCTGCTTTATTTCAAATCGTTTTAACTTCATAAATTTATGAACCCTGTAAAATTTTGTTCTGTGCTTGTGGAATTTATTTGCTTTTGGTCATCATTTCCCCAGTCTGGTAAATCCACTTTATATCACATCAATAGCTGAACATCCACAAAATAATCAGTTTTGCTTCCCTTTTTCCTTGTATTCCAGTGCCTTTAAGCAATAACCCACACCTGGGTGTGGGTAATGCTGGATTTACCTACGGTTGGTGTGGTTTGGTCACAAGGGCAAAGTCCGAGTGGCCAAACAAAGACAACCGTGAGTAAATCCAGCATTATCCACACCCAGAAGTGGGTTATTGCTATTATACAATGACATTATTTAAGAAAAAAACTTACTTTTCTTAAATAATGGTACTGTATAATGCCTCTGTGCTGCCCTTCCGCAGCTGTCTGGTATTCTGCAGCAGTTCTGAAGTACTGCGCATGCATATGCTTACGCAGTGCATCAGAGCTGTGTGTGGAAGCAATGGAGAAAGCAAGATCTCCGTTGCTTTTTAGAAAGTGTCTTGCTATGTTAATAGAGTTTAACATAGCGATACAGCTTTAAAAAAAGCAACGGAAAAAGGAAGATCTCCCTTGCTTTTTTTTAAGCTGTCTCGCTATGTTAAACTCCTTTAACACAGCAAGACACTTTCTAAAAAGCAACGGAGATCTTGCGTTCTCCGTTGCTGTAACAAAAAAAAAAAAGACTTATACTAATGGAAAAAGTCTGGGCAACCAAACCTTAATAACAAGACCTTCTGTTTTACAGTGGACACCAGGGCTTGCAAGTCTAGCAAAACATGGAAGTGTCTGTATTGAGTAAGTCACTTCCATTACAGGTGTATCTCTGCCAATTACATGGCTTTATGAAGGCAAGAGTGATGTTGTCTCTCTGTCAGATCACATACTCAGTCTTGGGGTCACTCATTCTAAGTATCTCAAAAGACCGGGTACAATTTTGAACATCTGCTGCTGGTGTATTAATTGGGGATAATCTTCACTAATTACAGAATTGTGACAGCACCACCACAAATAGATATGCAATATTTGAATATTTGCAGCTTGGACAATTAAAAAAAATAATCAAATTTAGTCAACAAAATTGGACTTTGCGGTAAAAATCTAATTTTTTCCATTAGTTTGATAACTATGAAAATGTTAATTGCATAGCTCTGTATATCGCTATTGCTGAACAAATTGTGAATATTGTTGGGCTGTTGACAACTGAGTGAAGATGCCCAGTGTTTGATTAAATATCTGGGTTAAATTCTGTGCTATACCCTAAAAGATAAACTGAGAATGATTTATCTATTTCCACTGAACCACTGTACAAGATTAGTGCCTACTACTAATTCAGAATCTTGATTTGCCGACATTTTAAAGCTAGGTGTATGTCACTACCTACTACTGCTATTTTGTTAGTGTCTAAATGTCTACAGTACTGAGTACACCGGTATCGATTCCAGTAGCTCATAACATAATGCAGTCATCATGCTTTATCTAAAGTTAGTTGCATTAATGAGCCAAAGACCATTGTTTTTACACCATACCATTTGTGATCTGATATTTACAGCTAACATTTTAATGTGCACAGACATTTGTTTAACTGCACTGGCTATGTTTACATTTTTACAACCTTTGGATTATTTAACTCTGTATCCCATTCCACTGAAACAGTGATTTTGTCTCTGATGTAAACTTTCAGATAGATTGCTGTCAGTCAGCCTATTATTAGTTCCAAATGTCATTATATCTGTTATGTTGATCATTTTTCCAGTTGACAGTGACTCGGCTACTTGAGTTGCCTTCTGCATCTTAAGGTAAACAAAAAATGTACTTTACTTCTTTGGGAAGGCATAATTTTCCACAGTGTAATGTTATGACATCTTTTATTTGTTATCATATTTAGTACTGCTTTAGAACTCACTGGTATGAACCTGCCAGTGTATGTTTTCCAGTAAAAGTCACAGACCAGGATAATCATATTTTCCCAAATAATGAAGGATTTGTCACACCTGCAGGGCCCTTGAAGATACTGTCCAGATAAGGCTCGTGTCAACTTTAGGATCATGTAGATAATCTGTGAAGAGGGTAATAAAGAGGATGTTCAGTATTTACGTAAATGTTTTCATTCTTCAGAATTCTTAATACTTGAAGAATACCTTCTCAGAAAAAAAAAAGAAAAGTAAAAAGAAACTCATCAAAAACAAGTCTCTTTTTATCATATTTGAAATGTCTGCAGTATTATGCTGTAGATTAACACTACAGTTGTAACTAGTGACTTTTTTTTTTTTTTTTCAAAACACTCTTTATTTCGTTTTATAATTAACAAAATAAAACAATCACACAACATAGCAGGTGATAGACAACAGAAGTTCTGTATAAGCGTTATTATATAATGAGAAAACAACCTAATAACCTATATACATAAGTGCCATTGACTATGATCAAGACAAGAGAATCCTGCTGCAAAGAGAGAAAGAAGAAAAAGAATAAAACGACTCCTCCTTTGTCTTCTAATAAAATTCTATATTACTAAACACTGGATGGATTGATCAAAGTTATCGTGGAGAGAATTCAGAATTCTGGCAATTAAATACATAACCTCCCAGAAAATGATAATAATAGGTCCTTGCAAGAGAGCGGCTTATCAAAAACTTTGGGACTTTATTTTCATTTTGTTAACAGATGATTGAGATATCCTCCTTTATTCATACTTAAGTATAGTTGAATTTCATAATCTGGTCATTGATATCCCCCTTAATCTCTAATTAATCCCTCCATATTGCATCTTGACTTGGGTTTTGCCTTGTTATTTTATGTTTATCAAGAAGACACGGAGGAGGGTTATGATAGTAACCGGTGACTTTAAAGTTTGTGGGAGCTTCAAAAAGCAAATGAATGGGTGGGAATAATTGCTATGGGGTGGAGTTATATTGTAGCAGCCTGATGCCTGTTTAACTGTGATCAAACAGTAGCTGGGGGCAGTCCGTTTTGTCCAAAGATTATGTCAGTAAACACTCATGAAGACACTTTATTGACTGTGCGAAACTCAGATGTCTAATTTGTGATTAAATAAAAAAAGCTAACAATGAAGACAGTGATTACAGTAATGTCTGGCAGTTGGCATAGAGAATTAAGGAGCTATTAACAAGATGTTTCCTGTAGTCCGGTGGTCCAAGGTTTGAGTCTCTCAGCCTCCATTGTCTGTGTGACTTTAAGTAAGTCATACAGCACTCCTGGGCCGAGTCTGAAAAAAGTCCATTGATATCAGTGTTCTACCACAGACGGCAAACACAAATAAAATAAAATAAATACAATAACATAACTGTATTACAGCTAAATGGATTGGAAAAGTTATATTCATGTATGGAATCCTTAATGAATTATAAAGTGATCAAGAATATCATTTTTCCGGCATGGGAATACAAGATTGGGTGAAAACAGAGAATGATGGGTCGTGCATATCCCTTATTACTTTTATACTGCAGTTCTTACTGAATAACTGAACAGACTGAAGATCAAATTCAGGAAAACCCAGGCATTGCAACTATCTGCACTTGGTTAAAATTGTTAACAGGAACAGTAGACCAACTAAATTACAGACAATTAAGAGAACAGACCTCTCAGTTACAGCTGTACCAAGCAAGAATGGTATTTTACAAATGAAGAAGCTACAACCAGAAGCTAGTTGTCCAACTTTAACAAATGCTGAATAGACATGTCTACGTCTGCACACTGACACGACAGTATGCACTACTGCAATCAAATATTCAAATCCTCCTACTGTAAAAAGTTATAACACTACCATACTGTCATTGGGGATAAGAGTAAAGACTAGGGTGTCAAAATAGGTTGGACACAGAAACATGAACTGGTAGCAAAGCTTGTTAATGTGAGGATAACAACACAGGTTATTATGAAGATCTTGCTACTAAATATATATGCATAAACATTACTGCAAGAAAACAACTAATCACAAAAGGATGTTAACTAAGATTTGGATAAGAAGTCCTATGCAAACTGACACTAAAGGTGTTGCTTACTTTTCAGACTTGGTGACACACCGCTGGTATTAGCTGACAATTCTATGATTAAACTTGATTGTTTTAACTTTTTGATTGTTTGGAAAATATGCCATACTGTCCCAGAACTGTTAACAAGTCCACATTAAATGCCATAAAAAGAAGGTGGCTGGTAATTTGTTTTTAAAACCTGGCTTTTGAAGACAGGCAGATGACAGAGCTGACTTCAACATTCTGTCTTGTCAACTGTGCATAAAGTTAAAAGCAAATTATTTTTCCGTCTTCTTTTATGTCTCATTCTTATCACATTTTCATGCGCTATAAACGTATCATTATTCTTGATGTACATGTTGTCATTTATTTTCTGGTCTTCCTTTCTTATAATTATATATGAATATGAACTATCTGTACATTTTGTGTAATTGTGGTTTGTTATAATATGTATACACACAAATAAATGAATGCAGGTATTATATCGGAAACAAATATAAAAATATACAAGGTTTCTTGAAGAGAATGCAGATTTGTTACACTGTGGGATATTTTTGACCTCAGGCTTTTGCAAGCTGTCAGCAGGGGTCAGTTTGGTTTAACAGTATGCCGCTACAACAAAGAAACTAATTGGTGCAAGAAAGAAGCACACACTGTTTCCAGCAAATGGATAGCGTAATTAAGCTGCTAATAAACCCATAGTCCCAGTGCAGAGCAGAGAAAGATTCCAGATTTTTATTTTGATATTGCAGTGACTCAGAAAGTAAAATCTCTTATTCAGACTGCATGTTTGAAACTATTATGTTCATACTGAGGTATTTAGAGCATGAACTTGCTGAAGTATTTAGAGCATGAAGATGCTGAAAGTTTGTTTATCTGTTTACTTCTATGTGGGTGACACCTTTTTATGGAAACGTTCTTGAATGCAGTACCGAAGATTTTTAACTAAGAGCAAATTTATACAAAAACTAATATACAGTTTTACAAAGGTTACTGCTATCAAACTCCAGTTTCCAAAGAATTTGAAATTACAAGTAGGAGCCCCCAAAAAAATGTTCTTTTCTTGCCCCCCTTTCTCTCTCTTAGTTCCATTTCATTCAGTGCCTTCAGGCTCCATTCCTGTATCATTATTTATCAAGTAAATTGCACATTTTAAAACTACATTACAGGCTTTTCTTACTTTTAGGTCTGTACACGAGTTGTGAAATGGGTTCCGATTCACACTGGGTGTTAATCAGAGTACAGTGTGATGTGCAGAATAGTATGGAGAATGGCAAGAAGCTTATAGGAGGTGAGCCAGAGACAAAACTAGTGAGGTCACATTAGGGGCAAATAGTCTGCTGTTCAAATTATGCATATGATGGTGTAACAATATGGAAGTTAGGCTGCACATGCAAAATGATGTAAATGATGCCACTAAAAATAATGGAGCAATTTGAAACATGTAAAGCAGTCAGGCAGTACCACTGCACTCACCTATTCTGAATAACAGGAAATAGTTATGTATAGAATATGAAATATGTGTGATAACAGTGGCTGTAGCAGAGTGGCATGTTTTAGTGGCTGCTCTCAGAGTCAGTGCCACAGGGCCAATGGTATGTGCACTGTGGCCCACCATGTCAATGTAGGTGGTACTGCCAGCACTTAATGTACCAACATTTGACTTTCCAGCAAATGTGAGCCACTTCTGCTTGCATTAGATGCAGTACAAAAGCTTGTCAAATTGTGTCACCCATATGGGGAATCAAGGGGATATGTGGTCAGCCCATCCCAGGGTACACTAATGTAACTGTTAAAGTATTAAACACATATTTGTGGTTTTAAAATCAAAGAATCACTAATAGGCTTTAGTTGTTTTATATGTATTATAAGTCATTTGTAGTTCATTGTATTGTATTTTATTATATTGTGTTTATATATATATATATATATATATATATATGTGTGTGTGTGTGTGTGTGTGTGTGTGTGTGTGTGTGTGTGTGTGTGTATAGATATATATATATATATATATATATATATATATATATATATATATATATAGATATATATCAGTTCACCGACAGGTCAAAACAGCAACACTCACATGTTCGACTCCACATCATCGACACTTCATAACATCGACGTTTCAGGTAAGCGATCTTCCCCCTCACAGGACCCATGGTAGCACTCGTTTCTCTGTTATAACGCGTAGGGTTTACGTCATTATTCAAAATTTACCTTGACAGCGTTGTCCTTACCTTCTTAATAGTGAAACGAGTGCTACCATGGGTCCTGTGAGGGGGAAGATTGCTTACCTGAAACGTCGATGTTATGAAATGTCGATGATGTGGAGTCGAACATGTGAGTGTCACTGTTTTGACCTGTCGGTGAACTGATAGTACTTTAAAAATGGGCTGGATTTAATGATGTTTTAATGGCTGCATTATTTAGGAATTGATTGTGTGTAAGGGTTTGTCTGAAGAAGTTCATTTGGATAGTTGTGAACAAAAGCACTAATAATAAACCCATTTTGGGATATAAGGATACCGTGGCTCAACATCCTTTCTGTGTTTTGGAAGTCTGTGATTTTTTTACGTGGTTTAACGTAACTGTTGCCATAACCATCCTACCTACAGGAACATTTCAATGATTTGCCATAAACATGTTAGAAATTTCGCATGTGTCAGCTTTGCAAACCCTGCATTAGTTCCACAACATTATACTTTAGCATGCGGAGGACCATATATGGTTCCCAAGAACTGCAGAACAGAGAACTACCACTATGTATGTGGCCTAGAGTATTGTTCATTTTCCCTGAGGTCCTGGGTGCCACTGATTGCACTCACATTGCTGACAAGGGCCACCTAGTCCACAGGGAGTCATTTACATCACTCATAAGTGCTTCTACTCCCTGAACTGCCAAATGGTGTGCAATGCAATCAAACCTGGCTTGGACCCAGCCAAAACTTTTGACACAATACCCACTCAGACATAGCAGAAGTGCTAAATAAATTGGGAGTAAATCCCTATGTCAACTGTTGGATTGCCAGCTGGCTGACAGATAGAACACAGAAATCAAAATAGGAGAAGCTACTTCCAAGAAGAGACCAGTTGCCAGTAGAGTCCTCCAGTATTCTGTGCTGGGATGTCTTTTGTTTGGCACCTACTTTTCTGAAGTAAAAGCCAGTACCAAAAGGCTCTGGCTGACAAAGCTTGCAGATGACTGTAAGTTAGGAGCAGTTATTGAATCCCCAAATTAATTAGCCATCCTGCAGGAAGGTTTGTCTCAAATAAATAATTGGTGTCAAAATGACGGTCTGAAACTAAATGCCAAAAAATATATTATCGTATCCATTGGGAAGTCATCTAATATCTATCACAGGAAACTACCACTGACATTACACCCTAAGAATTGACCTCATTGTTTGGGATTTGGAAACTTATGTGGACAGTGATCTGACTTTTGACCAACATGTGTCTATTGTTGGAAAACAAAGTCAGCACTCCTAGAACCACACACTTCAGCAACTCAAGTAAATCCTTGTAGTAAATGGCCGCAAAACACTTTGGGAGCGGTAAAAACACTTTTTATTAAATCAAAGTAACAAAGAGATAAGCGCTTTCGTCAAGAACCTTCTCAACTTCATCAGATAACAGCAAATCCAGAAGAACACTCTTAAGTACGTTCTGCAAGAGCATTAATTAAGTAATAAACCAATCCCATCACCCTGACTAAAAGGACCTCCCTGAACTCATAAATATTCATGAAATGCAATCATAAAAATATTCTTAAAAAGGCACTCTTTAAAACCAGCATTTAAATGTCATTGACAAGTGCAAAAATGCTGAAAATAAATGTAAATACTAATACACACATAATGTATAAAATCTATAAAATGGTGTTTATATAAAAATGAAAGTATATGTAAAAAATGTATATAAATATTTTTTATATTTTTTATACATTTTACCTTTCCAAAACTGCGGTGGTGGTGCTGCAGTAGCATTGTCGCCTCACAGTATGACGTTGTCCTGTTCGATTCTCAGTTAGAGCGTCTTCTGTGTGGAGACATGCATGAATGGGTGTACCTTCATTGAAGGTTGTGCATCAGAGCTGGCAACTCAGCACGTAAAAATCTACTGCCAGTCATTAGTGGACCGGAGTTTCGCTGTGGCGACCCCTAACCGGGAAAAGCCGAAAGACACAACAACAACATATATTTTACCTTTCCATTGCTTTTAGTTTTAACATGCAAGCAATGGAGAGTGAATAATTTAATCCTGGCCATTGCCCCACATTTAGGCGGACCTGCCAAATTAATTCTTTCTTTTCCAAAAGCAGCCCCCATGGGCCACCTCTTTTATCCAAGTCAACAGTGTCCACAATGAAAAATTTGAAAAAATGGTCTTATTTTTCTGTGCACTGTTTACTCAAGGCATTTGTGGATTTTCCAAGTCTTATATCCCTTAAGTGCTCATAAAGTCTGTTTTTAAATTTCCTCTCAGTCTTTCCAGCATAGAAACATTCACATGAGTTACACACTGCACAGTAGATAACTCTTTCAGTATGATAGTGCACCTTTTTATTCATCTGTATTTTAAAACCATTCACCAAGAATCTATTGCCTTCCATCACAAAACTACACTGAGAGCAGGAACCACATTTTTCATAGACCCTGCATGTGCAAAGTTTCTGTTAGACTCTAAAATGCATTTCAGGTTCATCCCTCTCTTAAAAACAATATTTGGTTTAGTTCCAACACATTCTCTGATACCCCTATCATTAAGCAATATAGCCCAAGTTTTGAATAAAATATCCAACACGTCCTTACTGTTACTGTGAAAAGTAGTAATAAAAGTACATTTAAAATTTGAATTCTGTTCAACATTGGATTGGGTCAAGTCAGTTCCTACTCCATTAACCAAACAATAGGGGGCATGCCCTGGGCAGGTATCACCTCGTGGTGACCTAAACAAGGGTTTAAAAAAAACTCTTTCTCTTTTGTTGACCATCTCAATCATGACTTCATTAAGGAGCCATAACGGGTAACCCCTCTTGAGAAACATAGCTTTCAGATGGTCACACTCGTCTAAGACGTTATCAAACAAACTAACTAACTGGGCTGCCCTTACAAACTGGCCCATTACTACCTCTCTTTTTTGTTTACACGGGTGTGAACTATCAAAAGGCAGAAAGCTGTTTGAATAGGTTACTTTCCTATGAATTTGTGCTACAAAGGTTTTCAACTGACACTCTTTCTTCAGTAAGATGGCCAAATACACTGTTTGTTCACTGTTAACCTCATGTGTGAACTTTAAAAAACTGGTTGTGCTATTGATATATTCTAAAAATAGGGGGATCTCTTCTTTCGGACCATTCCAACAAATAAAGACATAGTCCAAGAACTGTGTATACAATGTACAAAACTTAAACCATGGGGTATTCATTAAAATCTCCTTTCCCATTCCAACATAATTATGTTGTCATACAAACCACCACACGCTGACCCCATTGACACACCTTCAATTTGTAAAAACAGTTCATTATTGAATATAATAACATTATTTGTGAGTACTAGTTCTAATAAAGTCTCATAGGTGATAACCAGTGGCTGGAGAAGACCCTTACCCACCAAAAATTCACAAAACCATTCCATGCCTATGGTATGCCATATTACCGTATATAAATCTCTGACATAGACTGTGATGAAACTGACTGTTTCATCAAATTCTAACACATTAATCCTTTTTAAAAAGTCCCATGAGTCCTTACATAGTAAAAGTTCATGTTGCACAAAGTCCTTCAATCTGCTGTCCAAGATTTTGGCTACAGGGTGGGTAATGGTGCCCTTTGCATCAAATATGGGCCGCATAGGTGGTTGTTCTAAGTCTTTATGTGTCTTTGGTAACCCAAAAATGACAGGGATCCTAGGCTGTTCTATGCTTAAGAATATTAAATTCATCCAGAGAGAGACTACCTTCAATGAATAAATCGTGTAAAACACTTCTCACTTTCTTATATGCACCATGTAGTTCATTAAACGAAGATTGCATGCGAGCTTTATCTGCTAGCAAACACCCTATTTTATTGTTGTAGTCCACCATGTTCATCATGACAATCTCACCCCCTTGTCCTGTTTCATTATCCGGAGGTCCTTATTATCAGACAGTTGTCTTAACTTATTCATTTCATCCTGTTTCAAATTTCATTTTTGCTTTTTTGCCATTTTAACATTTCTCATATCTAATTCACACATTTTTTCAAAAAGCTGTAGTGAGGGATGAATGGGGGGGTTGTTAAAGGTACTGGATAACCTAATGGGATCCATGATTGACCTACAATCCTTAAATAAAACATTCAGATTAAATTTTCTAGTCTACAACTTCATATCCAATAATGCTGTTTCAATATTGGTGCTTTTATCAGGAACAAAAGTCAATCCTCTAGCAAAAATATCACAGTCTGTACTGTCAATAGGTAAACTAGAATAATTGAAAACTTTAAAGTCACCATCATGATTTAAAGAAATGGACAAACCAGGGGGAGTTGTATCAACATGAGCAGACACAGCTAGTACCTCGTGTAGGCACCCCTCCTGTTGCCCCTCTGGTTGAAAGAATACCCCCAGCCCCTGTTGGCATAATGGGGGCCCCTGTGGGTTGTTCTCTCTGTAATCCCACTCCCTTAGTCGTTCCGACCATCTCAGTGGCAGAAATTCTTCCTCCCCTAAAAAAGTCTCAGTGGGGACCATATCCTCTCTAGGTTGTGCATGGTCACCCCAACCATGGGATTTCAGGGGTTCAGTGTATGCAACATTTCTTTCATATTCAGATTTGTCATGCTCAATTTTATTTAATTTCCTGTTTTTAATGGTATTTGCCTGTTGCTCATTGCTTTTAAAAATACACATATTCAAAATTATTAGCAGAGTCTGCAGTATTAGAAGTCAATAGTACATGAAGTTCTGTAGCTTCCTGTGTTAAACTTTGTATAGCTTTGTCATTATGTCTTATAACCATTTCCATGTATTCTAACCCATGCTGGTCAAATAAATGGAACAATTCTTTATGGAATGCAGAGTTACTAATCAAGCCTGTAGGAAACCACTACAAGTGGAGGCCCTTAGGCACATTCTTTAGTTTAAGGCATTCTTTAAAGCATAAGTTATCAAGTTGCAATTTCTTTATTTTTAAAAGCAACTTATCAGACTTCTCCATATTGTCATTATAAGAAGTAGCACTTCCATTTCTTTGGGAAAATAGGCTTGTAGTAGCAGAAAGCCAGGTGTTTAAATGTGGAGCTTCAGAATGCATGTTAGATCCTTCATTTGTGGTTTGTGGTCGTCTGCCTTCATTTCCATGTCCATTTAAATCAGAATTAGTGTTAAAATAACTTCTGGTACCATTTTCACTTCCGCTGAGCAAAACAAGCTCCAGATTGGTCCTCCTCTCGTCCCAGTCGTTGGAATTGATCTTCTTATTGAACTGAAGTAAACGGTTACCTTCCCCCTGTAAGCCAAACACTTCCTGGTTGCTCAGGAGCATGTTTAATCTCTCAAACCATTCCAAACATTGACTAATGTCTTGTAGCAGTAAAGTAAGATCACTGATGGATTTTCCCAGGTCTTGGGAGTCCAAAGGTGGTGGTGTGGTATCCAGATCTGTGCCTGAAGCCATAAAACCGACCAAAAAAGCACAAAAGTCCACAAACTGTAGGAAAACAAAGTCAGCATTCCTGGAACCACACACTTCAGCAACTCAAGTAAATCCTTGTAGTAAATGGCCGCAAAACACTTTGGGAGCAGTAAAAACACTTTTTATTAAACCAAAATAACAAAGAGATAAGCGCTTTCATCAAGAACCTTCTCAACTTCATCAGATAAGAGCAAATCCAGAAAAACACTCAAGTACATTCTGCAAGAACATTAATTAAGTAATAAACCAAACCCAACACCCTGACTAAAAAGGATCTCCCTAAACTCATAAATAATTAATAAGTGCAAAAATGCTGAAAATAAATATAAATACAAATACACACGTAATGTATAAAATCTATAAAATGGTGTTTATATAAAAATGAAAATATATATAAAAATGTATATAAATATTTTTTTTATATTTTTTTATATATTTTACCTTTCCATTGCTTTTAGTTTTAACAGGCAAGTGATGGAGAGTGAATCATTTAATCCTGGCCATTGCCCCACATTTAGGCGGACCTGCCAAATTAATTCTTTCTTTTCCAAAAGCAGCCCCCATGGGCCACCTCTTTTATCCAAGTCACCAGTGTCCACAATGAAAAATTTGAAAGAGTGGCCTGATTTTTCTGTGCAGTGTTTACTCAAGGCATTTGTGGATTTCCCAATTCCGATATCCCTTAAATGCTCATAAATTCTGTTTTTAAATTTCCTCTCAGTCTTTTCGACATAGAAACATTCACATGAGTTACACACTGCACAATCGACAACTCTTTCAGTATCACTGCTATATCACCCTAGAAAAGGCCAAATGGCTACCCATAAAACAAAGCTCTAACCTACTGTTAGGATCCCAACTCTACAAACTACTCCAACTCCACACTCTTCACACTCTTACCCCTTGCAGCTAGAGCTCATGAAAAACCTCCTCATACAACTTGAGATATTCCTCACAAGTCCAAACAACTCCCATTACCCCTAAAAATGAGGTCCACAGCATAACAAATGCCTTTTCCTCTCAGGCACCTACACTTTGGCAAGTTCTACCCATTGGCCTTAAGGAAATCAGCATTTATTCTAAATTCAGAATGCAATTCAAAAAGTTAAATGTTCCTGTTTAAAAGCTGAACCACTTTAAAAATGTATATATATAAAAACAACAAAACTAGCTCAAGGCACTAAAAAGTAACCAATAATCCACCACGTAAGTGCCAAAGGACTAAGAGATTGCTGATTGTAACACCAAACAAAATTTATTGTTTTATCCACTTGAAAACGTAAAAACACATAAACGCCCTTATCTCATAACATTCACGTATCGCGTTTTCGTCCATACATCTAGGACTTCATCAGACAACTACAATTAAAACATTTGCATTTATATACCTTAATTCATTGATATGAGCACATTGAATCCAATGAAAAACAGTTCATTTAATTCAAAACATCAAATCAAAACACCCTGCTCATTAATATTAATGCCTATCTAAATAAAGTGTCTTCGTGCTTTTTATTACAGCTACCCTTTTGTAACTCATCTCCTGTTTACTATAATACATTCTCTACCTTTGTTTAATAATTCAAGATGTAAGGGTTTCTAAATATAGATGTTGTGGAATTTAAAATAAAATCTTTTTTTATAAAAAAGTTCTTTGCTAAAAAATGTGTTATAAATTTCCTTATTAAAAACTACTATAAGTAAAAATTAATGTATCAGCTCCTTCTAGTGCATTGTAATTGTAATTATTCTAAATCTTGAAAGCCCTCAATTTAAGTAATGAAGAAATTGAAAGGGTGTCATTTAACCCAGGTTTAGTTCCTGCTTCTAGGTTGACCTGCCACCATAGCTCTTTACTTTCCAATATCTCCTCCCATGGTCCTCCTCTTAGGTCAGGTCTTACTTGTTCAAGTACAAAAAATTCATATTTGTACTCAGTGCAGATCAGAGAGTGTCTAAATAGTGCATTGGTTAGTTTACCTTTCCCAATGTCGTAAGTATGTTCGTAAATTCTCTTTCTTAGACCCCTCTCCGTTTTGCCCACATAAAAACGCTGACATTTTTTACAGGTTACCAAGTACACCACTCCCTTACTTTCACAGTTGTAAGAACCTCTACTTCTTAAAAAAACACACAGAACTCACCCACACCCCTGCCCACTTTAATATTCTCACTCCGAGATTGCACTACTGTGCTATGATCTCAACAACAGCCACATCCCCACATTTTCACTCTTACTTAACCACTCTTTCACGAAAGTGCTTTTTCGGTGAAAAGCACTTTCACGAAAGTGTGCTCGGCCATTTCACTTTCGGTGAAATGACCGTTCGCTCAATAGTAAGGATCACATATACATATATATATATATATATATATATATATATATACATAGCGAAACCACACAACACCGACAACCACATCACCGACACCACATATTCGACAGTCCATAAACACGAAACCACACATAACCGACAACGAAATAACCGACGGTACACAAACACGAAACCCCATACACTGCACACACCACAATAACAATTATTAAAAACAAAACACATCCCCATTCCACAAACCACACACACAACACAAGCACACCAAAATCCTTACAAGCCCACACTAAACCTTACCCTAACCCTAAGGTCAATCACATTTCTGCACTTACTTATGCAGGCTCCTAACCCTAACTCACTTAACCCGCCCTATCGCCCTAACCCTAACTCACTTAACCCACCCCTATCGCTCCCTAACCCTAACTCACTTAACCCACCCCTATCGCTCCCTAACCCTAACTCACTTAACCCACCCCTATCGCTCCCTAACCCTAACTCACTTAACCCACCCCTATCCCCACAGACCGTCAATCTCCACACTTACCTGCCTCGCACCCTAACGTCCGTCACTACCGCATACTCACACAGCCTTTCCCCATGTCGGCATCCTCGGCGTTGGTGTTGTCATCCGTCGTGTCGGTCTTCTGCATTGTCGATGTTCTGCCACTCGCGATTCGCGTCGGTCTTCTTCATTTTCGATCTTCTGGAGCTCCGAATTCCGCTGTCGGTCTTCTGCGCTGTCGACGAAGTCAGGTAGAACCATATATATATATATATATATATATCGACACTACAGAAAAACAAACCAGCACACACAAACACAACAAAACTAACACACACACAAACAATCTTGCCTCCCACACCCCCCCCCCCACTTATATATACTAACTCCAAGGTCACACTAAACACGCAAAACCATAAAACTCACTACCACACACACACTCACACATACTAAAATCCCTACCCAATACCCTTACAAAAACACCACTTACCTCAAACCCCATCTAAATCCACAAACAGCACCGCACATCACGTACATGAACACATAATGGCAAATGCGACATTTCTGCATTCGTTGTTATGCAGTTTTGTATAACTGCACTTTTAAGTTTATAGTCTCGAAATACTGAAATTCGACATTTCAGTATTTTGAGATTATAAAGTGTAACTATATATATATATATATATATATATATATATATATATATATATATATGCACATATATATATATATATATATATATATATATATATATATGTGTGTGTGTATCTATCTATATATATATATATATTTATATTGTACATATACCGCTCTCCTTCTTAGCATAAGAAATCTGAGAAAGCTTACAAAACTGGGGGGAGGGGCAAAGGCCCAAAAGTAGGAACAGATTTTGAACATTGCACTTACAAACATAGAAAGTTGTTAGAATAATAGGATTTGTGTTATCATGTATTTTCTTAAGAATAATGAAGTTTGAAACATAAATGTCTAACATTATTTAGATTCTTCAATCCTCTGTCATTTGCCAGAAAACCACAAATTTTATAATGAACAGACCAAAAATATGAGGCAAAAGTTTTGACAGTCTATGAAAATCTGGACAGTTGAGATTTATGATTGTACATTTCACTCTGCTTTATTGCACATTGCAGTGTACTTGTTCACTAGAATTTGTACATACAATGTTTTTTCTATGTAACTAGTTTGATTTATTTAATTATTGCTTACATTTCTGTATTTTTTTGTGTGAAATGTTTTGTATTTCACCTGGGTTAAGCCTCTAATTGCTCAATATGGATCAGTGCACTATTCCGATAAACAAAAATAAATAAACAACTAAATAAGTGTTTAGTTTACTCTGTGGAACTTCACCAGCTGTGTCATTGAATTCAAGGAACATATGTCATTGTGATGGTGTCCTATAGCAAGCTGAAGTGTGGTTTAAAGTTCAGAGAAATGCGTGTGAATAAACATTGGTTGGTTTTGAACATGGTGCTCAATAGAACACAGCAGGAAAGTGTGCAAGCAGTAAATAAAGCACAGCGCTGTAAGGCTTTGCCCAATCTTAAGATCCTGTGGTTTTAACTGATGTAGTAAAGTACCGAATAGGAAAATAGAATGTTAGTTGGACACACAGATCATGTGACAAGGTCCCCAGAAAGTTGATTTGGGCAGTTCTGAAAGGTTTGAAAATGAGCAAAATGTATGACACTGACCATGATTATTGAATCATATAGAAAAAGTACTATAATATTGGGCTGCTTGTAGTGCATACCATAACAACAATCCAGAGAAAGAAATTACAGCAAACCCAGTACCAGATGATTCCAGGAGCTGAAAGGTATTGTAGTGCATACCACAACAACAGTCCAAAGAAAGAAATTACAGCATACCCAGTACCAGATGATTCCAGGAGCTGAAAGGTATTGTAGTGCATATCATAACAACAGTCCAAAGAAAGAAATTACAGCATACCCAATACCAGATGATTCCAGGAGCTGAAAGGTATTGTAGTGCATATCATAAGAACAATCCAGAGAAAGAAATTACAGCATACCCAATACCAGATGATTCCAGGAGCTGAAAGGTATTGTAGTGCATACCACAACAACAGTCCAAAGAAAGAAATTACAGCATACCCAATACCAGATGATTCCAGGAGCTGAAAGGTATTGTAGTGCATACCACAACAACAGTCCAAAGAAAGAAATTACAACAAACCCAATACCAGATGATTCCAGGAGCTGAAAGGTATTGTAGTGCATATCATAACAACAGTCCAAAGAAAGAAATTACAACAAACCCAATACCAGATGATTCCAGGAGCTGAAAGGTATTGTAGTGCATATCATAACAACAGTCCAAAGAAAGAAATTACAACAAACCCAATACCAGATGATTCCAGGAGCTGAAAGGTATTGTAGTGCATACCACAACAACAGTCCAAAGAAAGAAATTACAGCATACCCAGTACCAGATGATTCCAGGAGCTGAAAGGTACATGTTTTCCCAGTTCAAGTAATCCATTGTGTTGTATGTGTGTATTTTGATTCCAGTAGTTATTAAAATGTTTTGCCTATGTACAAAAGTGGGAACACTACAGGTGCTCAAGACACAGCTCTCAAAAAACGCTGTCTGAAAGACAGAGACTGTAGCACCTTGTACCTTGTGTAGGCGGCCCAGATGTTCAAAAACCACTGTCTGAGAGATAGGGAGTGTAGTGCCTTGTACCTTGTGTAGGCGACCCAGATGCTCAAAAAACACTGTCTGAAAGACAGGGACTGTAGTGCCTTGTACCTTGTTAAGGAGACCCAGATGCTCAAAAGCCACTGTCTGAAAGACAGGGACTGTAGCATCCAGATGCTCAAAAAAACATTGTCTGAAAGACAGGGACTGTAGCACCTTATACCTTTTGTAGGCTGCTGCTCACATTCAAACTCATACTTGAATTTGGACAAGCAGATGTGAGGAGGATTTTTGGATTAAGGAGCAGAAAGGGAGTTTTAGGTTTAGGGAACAGGATGGTTGTTTTAGAGTTAGGGCATGATGAGAGAATTTTGGTTTATGAAGAGGGTTGATGGTTTAGATTTAGGAAGCGATCGAGGAATTTCAGAGTTACGGGGGGTGTGGAGGTTTAGGGTAAAGGAATTAGGACTTTTGAGACATTTTGTGAATTGGATTGAAGTTTTTTTATCAGAGTTGTGGTTCTGGCAGATACTTTTTTACTCGGGTATTGAGAGGGCTATAAAGAAATGGAGATCAGGCTAGTTGGAGATAGAATACTTCCTTTCCCAAAGTGTCAGCTTGCAAGTATGCCACAAGCTACTAGCACTGTGAGGACCTGTAGTAGACACTACAAAAGTACTGTCAGATATAATGAAATATATATGTATATATGTGGGTCTATTTCAAAGGATCAAAATTTTAGAACATAGAACCTCTGATCATCGAAGACCAGAGGATCAAAGTCTTGAAATATTGAACCTTCCAAAAAAAAAATCTAAAATGTGAAAACTTCTGCAACCCCACATGCCCTGCTACTTAAATATATCAACTCTGAGATCGCACTGCAGTGAAGAGAATAGCAAAGTTCCTATTCCACACTGTATGGCGATCTCCATTCACAAGGTTCGATATTTCAAAACTTCGATCATCTGGTCTTCACAGACCAGTGATTCTATATTCTGAAATTTCAGTCCTTTGAAGGGGACCCATATGTACATATGTATATATATATATATATATATATATATATATATATATATATATATATATATGTATATATATATATATATTTAGAGAGAGAGAGAGAGATGGGACAACAAATGTGATCAAGCATGGTTTTATATTTTCAACTTTGGTGGAAATATTCAAAATTGCTCCTGTCATTATTAACTGGAGATTATTTCAACAAATGAAGATGAACAGCTCTAAGCACTCTCTTGCTGACACATCCTTGAGGAAAGACTTACAACTAGTGACATCCACTCTACAGGAATTATCTTTGACAACAGACATTTTCCAAGAGAATTTAGAAAATTTAATAGAGCTGTCTTAACAAACAGGTGTTTTCAAATAACTGCTTCAGCAACAACAAACTAAGCATGCCTGACATGGAAACTGCCTTAAGTGATATAGATGGAAGACTAAAAGAAGAAGAATCTCAAACTGACTTTCTCCTCACACAGAATTAATGGTTTCTTAATAAGATAGATGACATGAAAAACAGAGAAAGGATAAGTAATATCAGAGTTTTTGGTCTTCCTGAGAAAACTGAAGGTAAGGACATCATTTCTGTCATAAATACTTGGATTCCTGAGTTTTTTTATTTTACAAAAAGGTCTATCTTATGGTATTGAAAGAGCCCACAGAGCTTTACATAAGCCAGCATCAGCATTATCTTCTTCTCCACCAAGCTCCATTCTAATAAAATTCTTATCCTATATTGATACAGAGTTAATACTTACAACTACTCACAGAAAAGCCCCTTTGAAATACAAACAGAATTCATTCAGATATGGGTTGGGAGGATGGCCTAATGGTTAAGGTGTTTGCCTTACAAACACAAGGTACAGGGTTTGAATCTCACAGGGGATAATTGGCTAGGCTTAAAATGGCTCACAAGGGCAGTTAGCCTAGTACTAATCTATGAACCTATGAACAATGATTTCTTAACTAAGGTATTGGATATGGATATGAGGAGGAAAATCTGGCCTCTTGTCAAGACTCTCAGACAAAATAATATTAAAGCTCAAATAATTTCCCCAGCCAAAATCAAAATTCACCTGTCAAACAAAGTTAAAACTTTCAACAACATACAAGAAGCTTCATCTTTCATCAAAAACAACAATATCATTCCCATCCCACCTGACATGGACTGGTCTTCTTTATCTCTGAAGAGACCTTCAGAAAAAAACCCATGGACTGATGTAAAAAATAAATAAATAAAAACAGAATCTATCTCTGTGGATTCCAACAAAACTGTAAAAGCATCAAACTCTAAATGACTTCTGTTTTACTTAATTTCTTTAATGTTATAACAGCACTTATCTCATCTTATATTTACTATCAGAACTAAGGTTGATTTTCAATGAATAATTCTCAGTTTTATTTGTCTTTGCAAGCAGCGTTCACATTCTTAATTTGTCACAAACATTTCTCACCAGTAACTTGTTTCTTATCATTATTTACAAAGGATAATTCAAAAGTTTATTTTAAAATTAACTGGTACAAAATGCATTTCTACTGTAATGGAAGTTAACTCTCACAGGTGAATTATTTCTTATTTTGCAGTATAGATGGCTGTTCACACTTGTATTCATTTGGCATTAGTTGGGTAGTTGGTTTGTAGGTGTTCGGATCTCTTGTGCTTGACAGACTCATTTATTTTTTTAATTAGGATTTAGTTGCGTATTTTTGAGATGCAGTCTGTTTAAAGTGATATGTTTGAGTGCTGGAGTCTGCTTCATTCTGTGGAGATGGGAGAGGTGAATGAGGAATATGCGGTTTTGTGTTACTGTTTTTTTTTTCATTCTTTTCGTTTGTAGAATACTGCCTTAGTTCAAGGTTAAAAAGAAAAAAGAAGGAAAGCTGAATTGTTTGTTTTCATCTCAATCGTTATTTTAGTGGAGAGTTCAGTAAGAAATTTTTACACTTACCTTGAGAGTGTTTTTCTGCCATGTAAGCTTTGCAAATGTACTGTGCAACATTAAAGAGAAGAATGTTAAAATGTGAGCCAGTAATTGCAGATACATCAGTTACAATAAAGAACAAGATGCTAGTGACTAAAATAGATCTTTCAGGAAAATTGAAGCACTAAAGGAAACATAAGACTGCAAGGGGTACCAGAGAGGGTGGTAGGCGAAAATCTTTTATCATATCCTCATAGTAATTCTCCCAGCTTTAATGTTCCTACTGACATTTAATGGGAAGGTAAATAGAAAGTAGAGACCTGGGAGGAAAACAGAAAGAATCAGTAAAGCCAGGCAGGTTATCTTCATATTTCATTCAAGTGCAACTGGTTTGTTTTCAGGAACACCTTCTCAAGTGACTATTTAGCTATCCGTGGAAGTCATTGTATGCAACCAAAGTTTATTTTTAAATAGTGTTTGTGTACTTCATGGTAATTAGGTAGAAGTATCATCTGAGGCAAATTTCAGCATTATTCCAAATCTTGTTATTAGTGATAAGGGGCATTCGGTGAGGTAAGGTAGGAACTGAAACAACTGTCCCTTGTTTGGCTCGGTTGTTGTAGTTATGTAGATTAGAGTAAGATGTTCCATTCCAGAGGTAGTTCAGAAATTTATCTGGCAAATATAGGATGCAACAGTGCCTGAACCCTGTTATATTTCAAAAGAGTGAAGGTGGTTACTTAGGGGAATTTCTTTGGAATGGCTTGGTCTTCCAACAGAGGGAGAGAAATTAAGCATATAGTTCTCCATCCAGATGTGGCAGCTAAAAGTGTATAGCAGAAAAGACAAGGGTGCACAGCAGGCTATTCCATCTTCCACCCTTCTAGGCAGTTGAAAAGCAGAGATTACACATGGAAATAGTGAATGTTCAGTCCCAAAATACTCAGAAGGAGGTTGTAAAACAGATAAATTCCACCTCACCATTAGCACATCTAAGTAGGATTCAGAATTTCTATGTTCGGACTACAGTAGTTACATAGTTTGCACAACACTTTGGTACCAATGCAGTGTGTGACCTTTACCATTTCTTATGACTATTTTATAAAATGTGTAGAATGTTGATGAAGTCAGTGTTTAATGTGTACTGAATGTTGTAATTCCTGAGTACAAATGCCCTACTAATGGGACCAGTACAATTTCTTGAAAATGCTTGTTGATCTAAACCTGAATCTAATGAATCAATAGGTTTTTGGTATTTTACCTAATATATCTTTTGAGCAATGTCTTGAGGTGAATGTGACTTGGAGAAATGACTGTATATAATGTATACATTGTTATATTATACACTGTTCCATTAAATCTGAATTAGATGTCCTTCATATATTTTACAGTGTAATATTAAAGTAATTAGTTTAGGTTAAGAGTATTGTTATCTCAGTATGTTCATAAGTAAAGATGACATTTCAGTGAGTCAGTGTTTTTTTTTTTGCCAAATATGATTGTGCTGACATTATGAATATGGGTGTGCACTTAAGTACTTAAGGATTCCACTGGAATTCACTGAGAATCATTTGATGAATGAAGACACTAAGTTTAGGGAGTATAAGAGCCGTCTATATAAAAGAATATTTCTTAGAAATCCAAGCCACTTCTTTGAGATTTTTTTTATATAGATAAAATAATAAAACATGGTTATTATGTCAAGTAGTAACTGATACGACATCTGTATATAAGTTGTACTTCATATAAACAACAAATGTATTCATATTGATTTAACAAGGAACAGTGTAGGATTTTATTTGATGTAATTGCAGAGGACTCACTTACATTCTCATTTTACATGACTCTGATGCTGTTACAATTACAGTTACACTTTGATACCAAACTCTTATATTAATTACCTCATAGTTAAAGAGTCACAGCATTGCTAATTTCTTTTTGCTTAATCGAGTAGTGTCAGCTTATAAGTACCTTAACTACTTCATATAGTCTCTATTAGTTCAATATATATTTGTAGAGCTCAATTGACATGTTTTGTTAGTAACATTGGTTAGTCTGATCAATCTTTTGTTTATCTGTTGGACTAGGAATTTTGATAATTCCATGTTTGATGTTAAAGTTTCATATTTATATTGTAATAATGTTTTATTCATTGTGTCTGTTAATTTTATCATACTTTTTTCTTATTAGGCCTGAATTTTGTATTTCATATTGTCCTAGTAAAACCAGTGTTATATTATTCATAATAGTTAATTACTTATATATTTCTGTGAAGAAGATGAAAACACTGTCATCTGTGTTAGCATGTCTGGCAGGAGATTTGTGTATATTATCATATTAACTTGTATGCCAAAATGTGTAATTGTGAAAATGTAAATAAGTTTTTAAAATTTTGAGTATTTCCCTGTTTATACAAAATGTTTAAAGAGTCTGTCAATGTTTTGATACATTTCTAATTGCACATGTTTGTGAGGGAGATTCTAAAGTACAAACTGTCTATGGAGAATCAGCTGATCATTAGGTGATGTCATTAGAATGTTCCTGGTTGCTAAGTGATTATTTGAACAGATGGCTGACAGCAAAAAGAACTTTTTCAAACAGCTGATTGTTATTTTTAATACAAGACAGTTAATACTATTAACTTGGACTATAAAAGAGACTGCTGAAGTCAGTTGAAGGGCAGTTATTGAAGAGTTGCAGTTAGTTAACTCATTCACTCCAATAGACCTCAAGTAATTTGCACTGTAACTTCCAATGGGCAGAGCCTCAACCTTTTGACAGAATCAAATTATGTTCTCACATTTCAAACAAATGTTCATATCTCTGCAAGCATAGGGATTATGAAAGAAATATAAATGGCAAAATCTTCAGCACAAACTATTTTTATAGTGGTAGTATTATTTAGGTTTTCGGTCTTAAACCAAATTTTATAAGTCACAGTAAACACAGTAACTATTACATGTGTAATATTTTGTAAACAGCTTACAATATCTCAGCAACCTCTCAAGTTACACATATACTGACAGCAGCATTGCATTCATCTAGTTGGGTGCTTTCATTTGAGGCTAAGGAGTTCTGTCTATATTACCTGGTTGCTGAGATATTTAGAAAAATGTAAACATTACATCTATATAAATTAATATCATAAAATAATTGTTAATATCTATTTACCTGCACTAGACATAGGTCAAATATTAATGCCGTTGAGTTTGCTACTGTGTAAGCTTTAAGATGAAATGTTTTAAAACCTTGTACATAGCATGGTTTTGGAATTATTGATGCAAATATGAACAAGCAATATTTGACACCTAGTGGTGTCAGGAGGTAACTGCAGATGCACCTGGAGGCATCACTCGGATGTAATGAGTTGCAATCAGTTACAGTGCTGTGCAGTGGATAGCCAAAAAAAAATCTCACTAAAAACTGAAAAAAACTCTAAGCCTGCCTTTGCCTTCCTGTAATGTTTTAGATTACACCAGGGACAGTATTCTCTAGTTAGATTAGGAAAATTTAGTTATTTAGATAGAGTTTTTTCTAAAATGGTAGCCTTATATTCTACAGTTTAATTTTATATTTCTGGGGATTGAATTCTGATGTTTATTAACATTTGATCTACATTTTTGTAATCATTTTATTTATTATTAAATTTTTTTCATTGTTTTACATTGTGGCTGGATAACCAATGTGCTTTGTAGAGATTAGAGAGTGTTTATCCCTGTTTGATACTCCCCGGGTCACCTTGAATGCCTGGCTGCTTCTGGTCATAGCTGTCATTTATTTTGATATTTAATTTTTAATAATTGATCACCCTTTGAAGGGGATGTAGACCTGTCTGACTCTGGTGGCAGCATTTACCATTTGTATTGGTAAGGTGACACAGCTTGAAATCTGTGTCCATCTTCCCATAAGTGTTTGAGTGTGTAAGATTTGAATTTATTTTAAGTGTGAGTGAGTTAGAGGTCTTAAACTGGAACACATTGCTGTGAAGTGTATAATAAGGGATTACATTTGGGGTGGACAGAGGTATATAGTCCAGTCCCAGGAAATAAAGCGTGTTCCTGTTGTACTCTTAAGGGAAATTGTGGAAATTTACTCTTGTGTGCTCTATGCTCTGCTGTTTTCCATGACACTCCCATACTGGAGTCAGTAGTGAGAATTGAGGCTCCTTAATTACTGACCTGGGTTTTAAGTGGTGGACTTCACATTATTGGTGGAAGTCCCATAGAATATTAACTGAGCATCACAATTCCATTATACTTTGTGGTAGGATGTTATCGGTTTCTAGTAGTGATTATTGACAGTGTTAACAGTTTACTCATATTTATATAAATTTAACTTTATTCTGTTTAAATGTTAAGGATTAAATAATCCAAGGAAAAGATCAAATGTGTTACAATATCGAAATAATAACAAAACACAAATGGTTTTCCTTCAAGAAACCCATATTAAGACAACTAAAAAGGATATTTGGAATCCTGGTAACTTCATAACTCTTGCACATTCTTCTTATAAAGCTAAGAAAAGAAGAGTTATGATACTTTGGAAAAAAATGTTGTCAGTCCCCAAATAATCTATAAATATGAAGATCAAGAAGGGCTTTTTACCCTTGTTATTTTAAAATTCATTAAGGGAATATTGACTTTGGCCAATATTTATTGGTTTCTTGGTTAATGACTTTGGTCAATATTTATTGGTTTCCTGGTATAGGAAAAAGTATTGCAAAAAAAAAAGAAACCATCTACACCTTATAACTACTACTTATAAATGTAACTTAATACTAGGGGGAGATTTCAACTGTATTCTGGGAGACTCTGACACTACTAATAAAAGAATATTAAAACTTACTCCCACAGGAAAATATTTAAAAAATGGATCACTTAACTTTATACATTTAAAATGAAGGATACTAAATCTTTACTGTTCTGTCATCAAGACCATAAATATGGTGCTCAAACAAGAGTAGATAGAGTTTTGGATTACCATGATTTAAGTACTAAAATTTCACATTTTACTGTAACTCCTTGTACTTTATCTGATCATGAGCCCCTCATCTTCAAATTTCAAATTCACTTTAGAAGGTTGTCCTTTTCTACAAGAATTCTGGCTTATATAACTAAAATCAAAGATTTGAAACCATGGTTAATATCGTAGTTAAGTTCTTCTCTTGAAACAAATATAATATCAGATGTCAATATAGTTATGATTCTGGACTCCTTAAAAGCTTACATTTATGGTAGAATTCATACTTGGTATAAGAATAAAATTAAAGAATGGGACTCAGAACTCCAAAATTACCAAGCTCAACTTCTAACCGCTAAATCCATACTTTCTCAAAATAATAATTGTAACATAAAAAATAGAAGAACTAAATAAGCAATATCTGGACATTATAACTCATAAATCAAATCTGGCAATGGAAAAATTAAAAATGAACTCCTACTCTTTATCACCTAAACATATGCATAATGTATCAATTAGGGTTAAAATGTATTCAAAAATAATTAATATAGTTAAAATAAGACATGAAGGTACTAAAAAAATCAAATGGATATTGGAGATATTCTTGATGCCTTTAGACATTATACTCTTCATAATAAAATTGACAACCCAGATGTTAACTATTCCAAATTAAACCTAGAATCTCTTAATATTAAAAAATCTAGTAGAATTAAAAAGTAAACTTCGATCACAAATCCCATGTAAAGAAATAATAGATAAAATATAAAATGAAAAACAAATAAAGCTCCAGGTATAATAATAGGAATCTACAAATTTGTTCCTTCTTTCATCATGTCTTTCTTTTGTAAAACTTTGATTGACATTCAATCATAAGGAAATATTCATCCTTCCTGGATATACTCAATAATCACCCATATCTTAAAAGAAAATAAAGACCTTCAATTTTGTGACTCTTATTGACCCATCTCTTTTCTAAATAATGACTATAAGGTTTTCATGTCTATCATTACAGGTAGAATAAATGAACCCATAACTCATATAATCAAACATGATCAAACAGGCTTTATATATAATAGATATACTCATGATAATATTAGAAGAATATTAATCATTATTGATTTTTTTTAAATGGGAAAAATGAAGAAGCCCTAATAATTGGTTTAGATATTGAAAAGGTATTTGATTAATTAAATTGGGATTATTCATTCAAAGTCATGAATTTATTTGACTTTCCCCTTCTTTTATTTGTTTTAAAAATATTTATAATAATAACTTAGCTTATGTTAAACTAGGTCCTTTTACTTCAGAATCTATTCCTCTAACCAAAGGTAGCAAGAAAGGTTGCCCTTTATCTCCAGTCCTGTTTGTTCTTGCTATTGAAGTCTTTGCTGTCTTAATTTGAAATAATCCTAAGATTAAAGTTCTTGATGTATACAGTCAATATTCTTCCAAAATTATTTTATTTGCAGACTTTATACTAGTGCTACCTATTTCAAAAGTAACTCTCTCAGAATTACAGACTTCCATAAATTTGTTTCAAACTGTCTCAGGTCTTAGGTTTAATCAAACAACATCTAAATACATGCTTTTAAATCAGAAGAAAAAAGTATACATTTGTAAAAATCATATTATTGGAAAACAAACACAATCCCTTGATTATCTGGGTATACATCTACTTAGTTCGGTAGAAGAAACAGCAACAACTGATTTAATAACATTATAAAAATAATTAGAAATATCAATGATAAATGGAATAAAGGTTTCATTATTTCATTTGATGACAGACTTCAATTAATAAAAATGATTATTTTACCCAAAATACTGTTTATAGTTCAAGCACTATCTATTTTTCCAGGAAAAAAATATTAATCATTTAAATAAGCCCTTATTAAAATTTCTTTGGTTTCCTAATAGAAATAGAATAGCTTGTGCTATCTACATCAGACCATGGGATCAGGGAGGGATTAATTTACTGGATATTGAAACCTATATCAAAGCTTCTATATTTAAAATCATTTTGAACTGGGTAGATCCAAATTATATTCCTAATTGGAAATCTTTACATCTAATTATCTTACAAAACAGTAACAATCTCTCAGCAGACTTCTCCTTGAAAGATCAATCTAATACATTCTGGCACTTTCTTTGTTATATTTCACAGTATAATATTTCTAGGGTCTATATTAAATCATTGAATGCTTAGAAAAGCGAATGATGATTTATCGACCCCATGTAAGTGAAAGCTTACAAACTCGAATGCTTAGAACAGCGATTTTTTTCCAAGGGAAAAAAATCACTGTTCCAAAAAACTCCAATCCCACATCATAGTTCTAACTTTTTTTAGCAGAAAGAGATGGTCAAGTATTATAAAAAGCCCTAGTCATATCAACAGATTCCTCTGTCAGCAGTCCTTTCATGTTGCTATAAATAGTGTTAGTGAATTTATAAATAGCAGTTATTGTAGAAAACCACATAAAAATCTGTGTTGTATGCTAAACAGAAGACTGTGGCTGCTAATGCATTTAATTATTTGAACATATATCAGATTTTCAGATACTTTATTGATGGTAGAGAAGTTGCTGTGTTTGTGCTTTGTTCTTTTAGATTTTCAATAGTGAATCCTTTTCTGGTCTGCTGCTTTGTCTGCCTTTAGTTTTAATAGTTGCTTCAGGACCCATACATGTGTGAATGCACCACCCTGTTTTGTGTACACCTGTACCTGATCCCTCTAACTGCCTATTTTCTATCTGGCCACACCTCCTTTTCATTTTCTTTCCTATTTGTTGTACATATAAAAGGGTTTATCGACATTGATAGACCTCTTGCCTCATTGTATTCATGTTGCATATTAGTTCTTTCATTACTTTTAATATTTGCTTTTTTTATTCCTTAAATCATTAATCATACACTGAGTCTGAAAATGTTCATGGTTGTCTATATGTTGACTGAATTCACCTCAGTTATGTACTAAAGACATTTGAGCAAACATTTCCTAGTATGATGTCTGTGCTCTGATTATGTTAGCTTGCATCATGCAATTTCCTTCATAGCACAGAGAAAGAGATGTTTATAAATTCAGAACTATTTTCTAAATGCATCTGAAGCAAAAGACTGCTAATTTCCTTTTATTAAGAATGAAGATCTGATGAGTGCACTTTATGCTGTTTCCATGGCATCTTGAGAAGTGCATTCATTTGTCTGTGTCAGTTCATGGACGCTTATTCTTAAGACATCAATTTTGGAGTATAGACTATCTCACTTGAAATCTGGAGTTAAGATCATGTTTTACACAAAACAGTCATGTTACGAGTAGCATAACTGTGCAAAATCCATACTAATACTATTTAAAACTACATTAAGCCTTCTATATTGTTTTGAGACACTGCAGCAAGCAATGAGCCCATTGCACAGAATGAGACTAATGTAATCCTTATTTAATGTTAAGGAGCTAGACAGCTGTACAAATTTATCTAAGTTCAAAAATTAGACTTTTCTGTAAAGTCAGCTGGTAATTTATATAATTTTATAAATATTGAAGTCTAAAGCAGCCTGTAAGACATAAGTGAAACCTGCATGATCTCTTTAAAAAATAGTTTCTAAACTCGCTTGAATTTTTGCAGTGAAGCAGTTTGTAAACTTGTACAAACTAGACTTGAGAACAGATGAATAACCCACAAATACAGCCTTGCACTAGACAGTATGCACATTATATACATGTGTACCAAAACTGATATACGGCAATCTTATTGCTGAAGTTTTTAGATTTTAATTGTTTGATTGTTCAATTAATTGTTTAATTGAGTGTGTGGAACAGTATATAAGGTTGGTTGACATTTTGTCATTTTATTCTGATGAAGTCTTTGGACAAAAGCGCTAAATGAATATTTCCCTGCCTGTAATGCCTTCTGTGGATGTTATTTTGTGAATGCTATTGAATCATTGCAAGGCTTCTTTGCTACCCCTGGACCTTGCTAGATGAGTTCAAGGGATACGTTAGTGCTGATTTTCCTTTCAGGACAAAAAAAACTTTATTAATATTAGGTATATAAACCAAGCAAGTAATAATTATGCAAACCACAAAGATCCTGTCACAAATTCAGTATCGATCTACCAGAAACTTCTTCCAATTTCATACTTGGCTGGTACATTTCCTCAAGTATCTTTTCATGATTAAATAAGACCTTCGTCTTACATCTCTCTTATAGCATGCCTGTTTTCCCTTCAATTCAATATTTCTTGTCCTTTTTTGTATGTATATTACATAGCATTATACAACGACCCCCCATTAAATATTCAAAAATGTTCACGTTGATTGGTCAGCGTGCACGTTGTAAATCAGAGTTATAGTAATGGAAAAAGGTCCAGTCGCCCGGACTTTTTCCATTACTATAACTCTTTTTTCACACTGTTTCGCTATGTTAAACGAGTTTAACATAGCAAGACAGCTTTAAAAAAAGCAATGGAGATTCTCCGTTGATTTTTTAAAGCTGTCTCGCTATGCTAAATGAGTTTAACATAGCGAGACAGTTTGTAAAAAGCAACAGTTTCAAAACTGTCTCGCTATGTTAAATGGGTTTAACATACAGGGACAGCTTTAAAAAAAGCAACGGAGATTCTCCGTTGCTTTTTTTAAAGCTGTCTCGCTATGTTAAACCCATTTAACATAGCGAAAACAGTTTGTAAAAAGCAACAGAGATCTTGCTTTCTCCATTGTTTTTGCCCACAGTTCTGATGTACTGCATAGGCATACGCATGTGCAGTACATCAGAACTGCCGCAGAATAACAGACATCTGCAGAAGGGCAGCAAAGAGGCATTATACAATGCCATTATTTAAGAAAAGTAATTATTTTTTTTCTTAAATAGTGTCATTGTATAATAGCAATAACCCACTTCTGGGTGTGGGTAATGCTGGATTTACCCATGGTTGGCTTTGTTTGGCCACTCGGGCTTCGCACTCGTGACCAAACCATGCCAACCATGGGTAAATCCAGCATTACCCACACCCAGGCATGGGTTATTGCTATATTGTCATATCAAATGGAAGGGACACAAACTCTGCCAGTCTGCCTGTATGTCAACATTCTCCCAATTCCTCATTACAGCCCAGGTTTTCCAGTGTTAATTATCTTGCACTTAGCTTCTGTTTTATTCAAATTGTGATACCGTGGCATCCACTTGTTCTAGAAACTCTTTCTTGACTTTCTTTATCCTTCCCTTTCTACATGTTTTCCTGTCCTGTATAAATTCTGGCATGCCCTTAATTTCAGGAGATTTACTTATTTTCCACAACCTAGTAATTATTTTTAGCCTGTATCATAATCAGATTTATTAGGTTTCGTTGTGTGTACGCCTACTGAATCTTTCCTAAGTAGACCTAACACTAACAAATCTGGTGGTTGGTGAGATTCCAACACCAATTAGATCACATAGTATGTTCTCCAAGCCCCTCTTCATATCTCTCACATCTCCAGCATGCCCCCATTTCCCTCGGAGCACCCTATCTAACCCAGCTGTCATAAAAAATACTGTTCCAACCAAAGAAAAGAAATCTTCTGGATTTCAATATCATTTTCAGTGTTTTACATTTTTAATACCATCCTTCAGTCATAATGTGCTTATTTTAACAACTTGCATAATCACTTTTTCATTTGAATTGGTGTTTCTTTTTTTAGGCTCACTAAGCGCCTTATATATCCTACTTAATAATCCAACTGCCCCCCTACCCCACCCACTCCATTCTTCTTGTTCAGTTACCATGCTAATAACTGTTGGATTGTCCCTCTGCCCTCTTACCCACTACTTCATCCCATTTTCTCACATCATTAATCCTAACTGGTAGCATAACTAAAGTGTCCTGGTAACCTGTACTTATTCTGCCCCGCTTCCATGACATTATTTGCCCTGCCTCTGTTATGTGCTTCTAGTGATCTCAAATGCATACGTGCTCTGCTCCAACTCTAAGATATATATATATATATATATATATATATATGTGTGTGTGTGTGTGTGTGTGTGTGTGTAAAATCATCTTGCTTATGCCTCAGGGCTACACCAGTTTGGAATAAGCCCTGATTCATAGGTTCATAGGTTCATCGCCAAGTACTTGGCTAGCTGGCCTTGTGGGCCATTTTAAGCCTAGCCAGTTTCCTTAAGTAAGAATCAAATGTACCTCTTATCTTTGAAGTAAACACCTTAATCAGTATGCCAATCCCCAACCCCACTCAGTAGATTTTTTTCTTAAACAAGTTTTTCAGGCCTTATGTCACATATTCCATTAACAAAGACCACTCCTGTTAGGCTCTATGTGGTGTTGCTGCTAAAATGTTGAGACTTTTTAACCAGACTTAATATGAGTTATGGAAACTTTTTCATAGTGTATGGGCCACCACACAGATAAGCATTCTCAAAAATATGATTTAAGAAGGGTTAAGTCATTTGTCCATCACTGATCACTTTGTCATCATTGTGACCCAGTTATTGTGCACAACAACTCTGAGTTACCATATAGACAGTCAGAAAAATCCTGTGACATCACTCTAATTCTGTCAGGATGGTGTGGTAGCTATCTTGATTTTAGCAAGCTTGGGAAGGCATAACATTTAATTTACATATATGCATTTTTTTTCAATATGCCTTTTACCTCCCCTACCTGCTAATCATCAGCACCCTTCCAATGAGCCATAGAGCTGTCTGATAACTGCCTATCAGTGACTCAGGCAAGAGCCAACCATAAGGAACCATCATCCAGGCAGTCATGAAGTTTGTTTGTGCCATGGCCATCCATGGACCATCAGACTTTATGTGGCCAATCCCCATCCCATATCATCTGGACTAGCAGCCCATGGTGCCCACAGGGGAGTGTTGCTATCATCTGCATTCCTCTACCTGCCTCATCTCCAACAGTCACATTTCCTAACCTGTCCTAGGGCTGATATGGAAGCCCTCATTTACATGGACAACCAATGGCATATCTACTAAGCCTTAACTCACTCACAGGTATCTGATGTGAGAAGCCATATCACTGTCTGGGCATGCTATACTGTCCCCATGCACGTGTATGCCAGTATATGTATGTATGTATGTATATATATATATATATATATATATATATATAGTAATGAAGACTACCTTTACTGGCTTAGTAGCAACAAGCTCACTTCTCTAGTCTTGGCTGGTTTTGGTGCTGTAAATGTCTCCCCTTGTACAGTGCTGATTAACTGACTGGAACCACCTCTCTTTACCTTCCCATCTGGAAGAGTGAGCTTATGCCAACTGCTCCATCCCTTTGACCCCACTTTGCTCTTCTGGCTCACTTGCTCACTGTCTTATGAGTTGCATCCAACTCGTCAAGTGACCCCATGGACACCACTACTACCTTGTGGTGCTCACCTGAGTGCTACTTAGACTTGTGTCACCTGAGCCATGGTCAAGGCTTTATCATTGTACATCACAGAGGATTACAGAGGAGTGGTGTACCCAAGGCGTTATCATTGTACAATACAGAGGAGTGGTGTACCAAAGGCTTTATCATTGTACACCACAGAAGAGTGGTGTACCCAAGGGTTTATTATTGTACACCACAGAGGAGTGGTGTACCCAAGGCTTTATCATTGTACACTACAGAGGAGTGGTGTACCCAAGGCTTTATCATTGTACACCACAGACGAGTGATGTACCCAATGCTTTATCATTGTAGACCACAGAGGTGTGGTGTACCCAAGGATTTATCATTGTACACCAGAGAGGAGTGGTGTGCCCAAGGCTTTATCAATGTACACCACAGACGAGTGGTGTACCCAAGGCTTTATCATTGTACACCACAAACGAGTGGTGTACCCAACACTTTATTTATCATTGTGCACCACAGAGGAGTGGTGTACCCAAGGCTTTTTCACTGTACATCACAGAGGAGTGGTGTACCCAAGGCTTTATATTGTACACCACAGAGGAGTGGTGTACCCAAGGCTTTATTTATCATTATACATCACAGAGGAGTGGCATACCCAAGGCTTTATTTATCATTGTGCACCACAGAGGAGTGGTGTACCCAAGGCTTTATCAGTGTACACGATGGAGGAGTGGTGCACCCAAGGCTTTATCATTGTACATCACAGAGGAGTGGTGTACCCAAGGCTTTATCATTGTACACCACAGAGGAATGGTGTATCCAAATCTTTATCATTGCACATCACAGAGGAGTGGTGTACTCAAGGCTTTATTTATCATTGTTAATCACAGAGAAGTGGTGCACCCAAGGCTTTATCATTGTACATGACAGAGGAGTGGTGTACCCAAGGCTTTATCATTGTGCACTACAGAGGAGTGGAGTACCCAAGGCTTTATTATTGTACACCATGGAAGAGTGGTGTACCCTAGACATGGTTTTATTCAAGTCATGATTTGTTGATACAGAAAGAACACAAATCCATATCTACCTGTTTTCAAGTATGACTGAGATTAATATAAAATTTCCACCCATTCAAAAGCACAGGCAGTAAATGTGAAGTGTTGGCCCCAATAATCTGCATTTGATTATGGTTACAAAAAGTAATGGTGTGAGCTGCACAGTTTTACCTCCCACTTGGAATGTAGTGCAGTTCAGTGAGAGATACAAGTCTCTTTCTGTGTAACATATTTTAATGTTAAAGACAACCACATAAACCACATAAAGCAATCATGAGCATAAAGTAATGGTGACATATTACATCAATAGTGCATCATAATAGCAAGTAAGTTGCAATAAAATTATAGCTAAGAGATTAAGGCAGTAGAAAGTATATAACACAGAAGGAAAAAGAGTTTCCCTCTAGCAAAGCAGCAGAAGTAAATCCAGTAGTCATTCAGTATTTTATTTCAGTACTATGAAGAGACAGTATCACAGGATTAGCCAGATATATAAGCCGTCCTTATCGCCAGGAGCATTTCCATTGGCAAGTGGGTGCAAGAGTTTTTTTGGTACATTTTAGGAAGATTAATGCAGGGATACTCATCACAGATAAAGTTTATTCAGTTAAGTCAGAACACAGTTATTGAATACAGTCTGACTACATTTATCTCCTGTAGGTCGAACTGAGAGGACCTAAGTACAAATGATCGAAGGCAGGTTTAAATTGATCAGCCACATGTCAATGGAATGATTATTCACATTATGATACACAGAATACTTTGAAAGAAGCTTTAAGCCAAAAAGGGTAGTACCCATGCGGCACTGTGCTGATTCACGTTAGTGTAATAGTTGCTGTTAAGGGATTGTTTTCAACAGGATACTAACAGCTTCTTCCCATGTTTGTAGGACTAATTTAAAAAACTACATGGTTGAAGCAGATAAATTACATGAGACACAGTATAAGTTTCAGAGCATGCTTTCTACTAGTTTCTTTTTACATCTTCACCTCTCTGCATGGCATAACCTGACTTATCATATCCATTCTGTTGAACAGGTGTGGCTGTGGAAATTTTGTAAGTTACCCTAAGATTATGTGACCACAGACCAGATTATAATTGTCAAACAGTGGAGAGTATTAGGTTCCTTGCATAGGTGTGTGCAGACCTGCTCCCATTTCACTGAAGACATTACTTTCATCTCTGTTCAGTAGGCTATGTGCATTTTGGAGTAGCGCTGTAGCTCAGTGGTTGAGACAACTACCTCACAGTCCCAAGGGTAGGGGTGTTAGTTCTGACCTCTAGTTATTGCCTGTGAGATGGGTACATGTTCTTCCCACATCTGTGTTGATTGTTGTTGGATACACTGGTTTCTTTCCACCTCTCAAAAACATGCTGGTTGATTAGTTATTGCCTTTTTTGGTCTGCAACATGACTAAAATAGGTCCATGAAGTCAGTTCACTCATCTGGTAAATAAATTAATAAATGAAATGGAATTGTCAAGTTTCAATGAAAGGGGAAGGGATGACCCAAGCTATGTTCTTCCTACTTGTTTGCATTCTTTTTTGCTTGATTGTTGGCCAGGCTATCCTACTGGTCAAAGCAAAGTTTCAGTGGAGGCTGTGGAAGAAAAGATATAGACAAACGTGATTTGCTTAAAAAAGAAATCTGCAATATAAACAGAATGTGCAGACTCAGTCAGAGAAGAGTCTGCACAGTATTACACAGTAAGTGCTGTGACAGTAAAGAGAACAGGGAACAGGTACACGAGTCAACGGTGAATGAAGAACATCATAATTGCAATATTTACATATTGACTGCTCTACTTTGATTTGAGCACATTAATGGTAGGTGATCTAGCCCCCCCCCCCCCAAAAAAAAAAGCTTAAAAATTGCAGTTTAATTTATTGGCTTTTTTATTCTTAACTGGGCTGGAGGCATTTTCAGTGGAGGCCCAGGAAATAAAAAAGCTTCAGAAATAAAATGCATAGTTAAGCAAAAGGAAATAAAGCCATTACTATGGGAGAAGAGTTATACAATGAAGGTACTTCATTGTGCTAAAGGGCCAGTAGGATAAACAAGTATAAGAATATGGAGTAAATGTACAACAAAGGTAGTCTCAGTGGAATAGCTGTCCAGTGCCAGCAGGACCTTCCCCACATATTATCACATTAATAACAACATTCTAAGTACACAATCAGTAGTGAGGGATTTGGGCACCCAGGTTGATAGCAGCCTGACTTTTGACCACCATGTTGCTTCCGTTGTACGGAAAACTTTCTACATGGCCTACCTCATAAGTAAGGGTATCTCATCCACCGACAGAGGTCATAAAATCCCTGCATTCTTCCCTTATATCAATTATTGAGTACAATGCCCTCTTCGTCATGTACCTCGCAAAGCACATGCAGCAGCTGGAGAGACCACAGAGATTCCTTACCAAGAGATTCCAGGGCCTCAAACACCTACCCTACACAGATAGGCTAAAAGACCTGTCCCTCTACTCAGTTTCATGCAGACTCCTCAGGAGTGACCTCTGTCTGGCATACAAAGTAATCTCAGACCCCGCTTTGATGGGACTGCTGCATATCCACAAGTCAAGCTCCACTCGAGCAACCCATACACTCGACCTCAACCTGGTCTGTGATATCAATAGGACTTGTTGGTGGGACAGATTTGTGTCCCAGAGACTCCCCCATCTGTGGAATAGACTTCCTCTCCAAAGCAGAGTAACTCGTTATCTCTTTTTAAGCGCAACCTGGATAACTGGATGGGAAAAAGAAAATACAATCCTGGGATTCCACCTGTGTCCCTGCTGGAGATGGGCTGAAGGTGCTGACTTGTTTAAACATGGGTTAATCTCTTGGCTAGGCTTATAGGGGCCTCAAGGCCAATAGCCTAGTAACGTCCTATGATTCTATGATCCTATGACTCAGATGAAGTGAAACTATATAGAAAATATTAGAGATTATAAATGATGAGTGACATGACAGCTAAAGGGTTACAAGAGTAAATATACTTAAGAAGTACTTTAATAATATTTAAATCACTCTCTGAAACAGGATGTAATATGAATGCTGCATTCTGTTCAGTTACATTTTCTAACTGTTACAGGGGTTACCCACGCACACGGAGAATAGTGCACCATTATGGTTATTACTCATATATTTTTATAATGCATCTGTGCTATAAAGCTCACTTAATGGTTTATGTCATGAATGTAGGGGATGTTGTGACATCATTCAGGAGAAGAGAGGGTTATTGCAAGGAAGAAGGAATATTTTGAGTTTGTAATAGAAAGAGAATGCTTTAAGAAGAGTCTGAAGGAGCATGTCCTGGAAGGAGCTAGGAGGAATACAAACCTTGTGCACATATAGTAAGTTTGCGGGAATTAAGAGAAAGTAGAGAAAACAAGCTGCATTTATTTAACATTTGGAAGAAGAGCATACAGGACACCGGTTTATACCTGGCTGAGAAAAGGAAGGTAGTTGTTGATATGGGACCATAGAATATGGTAGAATTTTCTTTGGTCATCAGCATGAATGTCAGGAATTAGAGAGCTGCTGAAAGTAATACTGAAGTTTTGTTTTTTTATGTGACTTGACACTTTCAATGTATGTAACATCTGTTGTAGATTACATTAGGTAATATAGAAATTCCGTACTAGTTGCTGGACTTTTTTTTTTTTTTTTTTTACTTTTAAAATAAACTATCAGTGTTTTTCCATAGCACAACTTTAGGGAATCCATGAGGGGTGAAATGTGCAGTAGAGAGGCCATAACATCAATGTATGAAGAGCGAACAAAGCCTAGATCCTGGGAGACCTCGTTTGCTGGCGATGAAGCCAGAGTAGAATTAACTTTTTTTTTCAATTTTTATCTACAATTATTTAGGTAACTTGTTAGTCACTGTCTTGTGTTTAGAGTAAAAAAATAGTAATTGCTGGAGAATGCTGTGCACCCCTCTCTTTCCTGGTGTTGCACAACCATGCAGTTGGTATATATAAGTTCAGAGGTTGTTGGTATGCATAGTTTCCATGCTTGGGTGTAAGGGGAACTAGCTTCCCTAAACTAAAGTCTTTCAGCTTTTCCCAGTTAGGGGTCGCCACAGCGGAACTCTAGTCCACTAATGATTGGCAGTGGATTTCTACAGTGCCAAGGTGCCAGCCTGACACCCAACCTTCAAAGAAGGCACACCCATTCACACACACACACCTACCTTCATGTCTTTAAATGTAACTTGACTGTGGGAAGGACATGCAGACTCCACACAGAAGGCACTCCAAATGAGAATTGAATCAGAGAACCTCTTGTTGTGAGGTGACAATGCTAACCGCTTCACCACTGGGGCTTCCCTGTAAAGCAAAAATATTTTTCATATGAACCATTGACATGACTATTTTTTACTGTTTCAGTCTATTGTGATCACCATAGCAGATTATAAGCAATCATATTCTTATCTTGCACAACAGAAGGATTTTTAGTACAGTATTTTGGATAGCTATATCTCCAAGTTTGTTAGGTTCAGTGGAATTGCCTTGTTTGTGTATTGTTACAAAAAAGGTCTCATTCCAGAGCATGGGACATAAATCTTCTTGGATGCTAAAGTTCTTGAAGAATTTAAGTGGAATAGCTAGGATGTAAGCAGAGAGATTAATAAATTTGGGAAAATGAAGTCAGTGACAATAAAGTCAGAATTTTGATCCCCAGAAATAGTTTATCATGTGGCACAAACTTACTGTGTATAGTGCAAAGTTTGTGTTTGCGGGAAGTTAAATATTATCAGACTGAGAAATATTTAATTGAACCATTATTGGTCAGTGCTGTCACAGTAGATTTTGAATAGTTTTGTGACATTATTGTCAAGTTTTTGAAGAACTGGAGAAGGTCTGATGTGATTTCCTGAGTGTCAGACCTGATTTCTGCCTTTTCATAAGAGCTGATAAGATGCTGGTTCCCCTGAAGGGAAGAAAACTTCATTTTATGTTGCTTGATGGAGCTTTTGCACTGGTTCCTTAGAGTTCTCTATTGAGTACAGTGGTAAGTGATTTCCTTCTTCTACGATAGTCCCATTTCCTATCTGAAGCAAGCTAAAATGTCTTATGAGTATCAAATATCTAGTGTTATGTTTTTTTTTTTTCATTAAATGATTTGATGGAGATAAGATTGCCCATATTCCTGGTATGGGTTCCGCAAAATAGTTGATTGTATTGCCAGTAGAAGTGAAATGGTCTATAATATTCCAGGCTATCTTTTGTTTGTTCTGGTACACTTAGCTGTAGTCCACATTCTTACAGGAGCTGATCTTTCTAAGTGTGTGTTGTGTGCTTTTTAACCTTTGATCTGATTACAAAAATAGAACAGTGGTCACTGATTGAATCTGTAGGTTAATGGTGAAATTGGTGTTCACTGGACATGACAAGAGTATCCAGTCAAGAAACAATTGTTTTCCTGACATTTATCAGTATAAATTGTTGGCGTAATTAGCTGTGTCATCTCTGTTCATACTGAAAAACCATAAACACAGGATTTCAGATGTATTATTTATTATAACATGTGCTAGACAATCTTCCAGTACAATACAAGCTGCTTTGTGAAAGAAGAGCAATAACCAGAAGAGATTCCTTTGTTTGTTGTAGTGACACTGAAATAGGATTAAAGAGGAGTTTGCATGACCTTTGTTAAAGATCATCATACACTAGGTCTTTTACGACATATGTCCTGCATTAATGACATATGTCCTGCATTAAGATGTTCTGCCAAGAGGAATTTACTTTGATATCTGCTATGTGCATTGCAGATGGAGTGGTTATAACATTTAGGCTTGAATAGCTTAACCATTAAAGAAATCGGTCTAAGGCTTAGATTTCTATACAGGACCAAAGTTTTTATGGCTGACTATACCAGAACAGCTGCAGTTACCCACATATGCATTTGAGCTAGAGTACAACAGGATCTTTTGTTTTGCTGCTGTTACACCTTTCTGTTTTTATCAATGCAAATCCTTAAATAGGTTTACAATGGTAGAATTGGTACAATTTCCTTATTAACCAAATCTCATCCAGCATACAGTGTATGGTGTCCTATTGAAATGTTAGCACTTGACTTGCTGAGTGCTTAAAAGCTGAAAAAAAGGCCAAAAACCAGGAGAAGAGCAAATCTTGAAAAATTGCTCTTCTCCTTAAAACTTCTTTTTGCATAGAGGCAAGCCCCCCTGCACCTCCCATGTTGGGGAAGCTGCACACACCCCTAAACTTGTGTATACCATCTCTGAGATCTCCATACCTCAGAGAAAAGGGAATATTCAGAGAAATGGTATCTGGGACTTAGTATATACAAGTCCAGTCTTTTGGCCATTTAGTCTCAGCATTTCAGGACTCGCTCTAGCGAGTCCCAACATTTCAAATAGTTGAAATAGTGTGCACTTAGGTAATATAGTGCCAGCATAGCATTAACCTTTTCAACTATTTCTGCAAAATTCAGGAGGCAGTGGGAACAGGCTGTTTTAATCAGCCAGGGTGTAAAAGGTGCTTTAGTTTTATCCAAAATTGTTTTGGATATTTTTTGTGACTGGAGGCAACAAGCATTGTCTCTTGCAGTTTAGTATCATTATTTTTATGTAATTTCGGCTTCTACAAAGAGGATAGACAGTAGCAGTACTTTTGTTTTTGTGGTACTGATGCCATATTTCACTTCAGTGGGATATCTATGTCATAATTTCTGGTGCGATGTAGAATAAAGACTGATTTTAGGTGGTGCTGTTTTGGGGATATATTGCTTTGGAGCTGCAGAAATGAAGAGCTGAAATACTTAGCTCCAGAGTTAAGACTAATGGTGATCAGGAGAGTTGGTCTAGACAATGCAGCATAACATTAGCTGTACACACTATCTACTGAGGTTTACAAAAAGGGTAGTGATGTTCATTTTGGATTTTTTCCTGATGCCTGACAACAGTAAATGTAGACAGGTTGTCACTGTTAGTATTTATCCTAATGCCGACTAGTACAATATTGTCAGATGTATTTATATGGATTCAGTAAAGTATGCTTTTTGTGCAAAATATTTCGCTTGTCCTGGTATATAATGTGATTAACTGCACCAATCCAACTGTGCAGTGGAATGTTAAAATGGATGCAGTAAGAGTATCTAGGCAATGTTGACATCTCTCATGATTACCATTTCACTTTTAATGTTGTATGTGAGCTACTGCAGTAAAAATGCAAAGCAAAAAAATGTAAACTTCTACATTCCATGAATGTACTGCACTAAATGATATTTGCATTCATGAAAAATGAAATGACATATTCCTCCTGCCTACATATATATGGTTTTTATTTCTCAATTTCAGGTATGAAAAACAGAACTTTTTAAAACATCAAGACAATAAAGGTATATGTTCCTTCCCCAAAATCATGTGTACAACAGCATTGGCAGAGCAGAAGTGACATAGCCTTCAGATGCTACAGTTTGCTGCCCCAACATTGTCATTATACCTAAATCTGTTGCTTAACTGCACAAAGGGCAGCATCACATGATAGTGTGTCCCACAGTGCTGTGACATCTGCTTGCAATCTTTGAACCATTTGATATTGTATGCATTTAAAATAAAGTATTCTTTTTGCCTATATTTGGCTATTACTTCTCACTATCAGATATCATAAAATACAGGTATCTGCCGCATAATGCCTGGGATAAGTTTTATCCCATAGAATGTTAAGCAGCACGAACATGAAATGAATACCGTATACTTTGTACTGGGCTTTGCACAACAACCGATCACATTTACGTCCGCTTACACACTATGGATGTAAATGCAGTCGCACAAACATTGTGCAGAAGTACATTAGGCAGCACATACCTGTGGTGCTCATGAAAACACCAAGACAGTAATGATATATATTGCTTCCCCATGATAATCACCTTATTATTATCAATATTATTATTATTATTTAAAAACATGGCCTGCAAAGTAAGAATAACAAGCCCATGGCCACATGTAAATTATGCATCAGGTGATGTTTGTTATTGTGTAAAGCAAAGTAAAATATTCCTCTTGCCTGCTTAAGCTATTTGTCATTATCTCTTTTGAGAGAGTAGCGCTCACTGGAGTATCAATATAATAATATTGTGTGTTGCTTTCTCATCATCATCTTTTTTTACAAGTGCATTTGTGCATTATAATTAATGCAGTATTCAGGGGCTTTCTCTGTAGCCCTGGTAGTGTAAAGAGAGTATTAATATAACAATTAAGGTGCTCCACTGTTTTGCAAAATCAAAATGCAAACTGTGCTCCAAATGATATCCGTAAAGTGGAAAATACAATAAATGTATTTCTTGTCTATATCTTTAGGCTGTTTCTTTCTACTGGATATGAGAGGCCAGTATTTTTGAAAATATCAAGGCCATAATACTGTATATTGCTTGCCTACAATCATTTTTTTTTCTGCAGTAAAATGTTTCTTCTTATTAAAATGAATGGGTTGCAAAACAAGAATGTGTAATTTTTTTTACATCCATGTTCAGACACTGTACCAAATAATATTTTTAGCCTTATATAATAAAGTGAATTATTTTGCTTGCCTTTCTTTAGAGGTAATATCTTACTCTCAGCTGTCAGAGGACAGTACTTTTTAAATAATCTAAGCTATAATACTGTACGTTGCTTTATTAAGTTCATTCTTTTTTTCTACTGTAAAATATGCTTATAAATTTAAAATTTAACATTTTCTCTTGCCTATATTTACCTATTGCTTCTTACTACGGCATATCAAAGCATAAACACAATAGTGATACATGTTCATTCTCTATAATCCTCCTTTTTCTAAGTACATTCATGCGTTAGAATTATTGCAACTTCCTAATTTTGTATTTTACTTGCCCTCATTCTGTTTTTATGGCTGAATGATTATATAGTCAGCTGTGTACAGACCATCATGACAAGAAGTCAAGGTTTTCCATAGTACTGTAACAGCCACATACAAGCAGTCTACCGAATATTTGTAATCATGTAAAATAAAGTGAAAATATTCCTATTGCATATATGGTTGTCACTTCTCACTGTCAGTCGTCAAAGAGAAGCATATAGCAAAGCAGCAATATCATAACGGTATACGTTTATTCCTTGTAATCATCATTTTTTTCTGTAGCAAAACAATTTTT